>NC_140932.1:125536453-125569344 GCF_014529385.1 Adiantum capillus-veneris
AAACAAAAGTGCTAAGGAAAATAGCAATTTAGAGAATTTTAGTTTCTTTCAATAATACAAGCGTCCAGTTGCGAGTGAGTTATTATAATGTAGGTTGACGATTGGTAGTTATGACTTGATGGTTATGATGGAGATCAAGTGTGCTTCACAGACATTGGCAGTCATAGATACCTGCAAACAATAAAAACTCAAGCTTTAGTTGACAAAGCCTCCTAGTCACAGTGAAGTTGATGACTAACTATCCAAGGATTGAAATTCATAATTACCAACCGATGATTTTCACCTAGTACATCTTTGGGATCTTCGTGTCTACCAATGGCTCTTCTAACCACCAAGGAGGTGGCTTTCCTACATTACCCAAAGTTCAAAGGTGGAATCATACATTATTTGTATCAAAATCTTGAATATAACAACTCCAGCTTACATTGCTAAGTATAAGAATATACAGTATCAAATAAAAAAGTAAACAGTAACCAAATAACACAACACAACCAATTTTGGGACTAGGCATTATCAAAATAATATAGCACATTAACTTCTTGGAACTACTCACGGTCTAATTGAAACCAAGCAGTTTCAATCTTGTACTAAAAAGTTAAAGGTAGAAACAATCTACTGGAGAATACCAAATTGATACTACTAACAGACATTTTAGTAGTATAAAGTTCCCAAATTTGGTAGTGTTAAGTACCAAATTTGGTGTTGTGCTATATAAAAGCTAACATATAACATTACCTAACTCCACGAGAAGCTTATAAAAAAGACAACATGAAAGACCAAATACTTTATAAAAAGACAACATGAATAAAATTTATAATAGATAGTACCAAAATTGGTACTAGTAAATAGACAATTTTGGAGTATAAAGTATCAATTTTGGTAGTATGAAGTACCAAACTTGGTGCTGAGCAGTATAAAATAACATTTGGTTTTATACATATAAGAAAGACAACACAAAAGATCGTTATATCTTTATAAGAAAGACGACATGAAAGATATCTACTAGACCGTACCAAAATTGGTACTACTAATAGAGTAGTATACACTACCAGCTTGGAAGTAGGAAGTATCCAGTTTTGCTTCAATTGATGCACACTGCCTGTCCTAAACATAAATCCCTCCCTGGCTATCCACAATTTCACCCAAACCCTCCAGCCCTTGCTCATCCTCTTGGCCCTCCACATCATAATTCTTCAAGTCCCATAGGACATCCTGTACTTCCTTGGCGTCATCATCCTGAGCAAACATATTATTAACAATTAACTTGATAGGACCCTGATCCTCCTTCAACTCCTCTCTAATTTTTTTGCTTTTGACACCCTCAACATAATTATGTCTAGGTACACACTCAGAAAACATTGACAATTTGTTTTGATCAGGAGACATAATCAGCACAAAAGATTAATTTCAAGCGGAAACACTACCCAGTGCTCTTCAAAGTAGAGTGCCCATTGATCTAGGCCTTTTCTTCCACAGGTATTGTAGTGTTGCAATGAGGTTTTAACACAAGAGGTACTGCATTGCAATGAACACTAAAGCGTAGACAATGGTACCGATGTCGGCAAGAAAGCATGAAGCTACCAACAACATAAGAAGCCTCCAAAGCCTCCACACAAGTGAGGCATATGCTAAAGACATGAATGATACTCTCGGCATCCAAAATTTTTAGGCCTTGGGAAGAGGGTGAACATCTTGCCCCTCTTTACGTTTGCAATGACCTTGCTGACAAAATCAAAGCCGGTCATATTCTTTATGTAAAACAAAAGAGAGAAGATTAAACTTACAATTACTTTAGCATCTCAAGGTCTATAATTGCCAGTCATGCAATACAAAGTGGAGGAAGTAGTAGTAGAGACCATAAACAAGCAGTATTGAACTATCCCAAAGCACAAAAGTACTAAATGTACCAAAGTACCAAATCACCAAGATACAAAGAAGTACCAAATCGAACATACAATACCAGAACTATCAGATTAACTTAAACTACCAAAAGCACCCAAAAAAAACCAAAAGTACCTCAATTAGAGTTTTTTATCAACAAAACCTTAATCCATCATCACGCATAGGGATTTCTTCCTATAGCTCAAAAATTTGTGCTTTGTATCCCACAATATCATCCTTAATTCTCTTTGCCATGGCATCTAAGCCTTCATACCTTAGCGAAGTCTCCTTCTTCTGCTAGATATTAGCCCTCAGTGTTGTTAGCCTACTCATGGCACCTGTATTCTTCCAAGGCATCCTATCAAGTGCCACCTACAACTTAGCGGTGTAATCAACTATTGGCCCAAGGTATGGATGCTCTCTCTCTATACATATGTTGTTGCCACTTTGTGTCATGCGAGGCTTCTTGTCATGATGAGGGAAACCTTCATAATAGGCATGGTTAGCCCTCCTCTAGGATTCAACCTCTCTCTCCAAAACCTCCCACCGCCCTGTTACACATATTGAGCAAACTCTCATCAAAGCATTCCCTTGCCACCTTATGGGCTATAGGGTTCTTTGTTGTGGCATGACACCTTTTGAACATGTAGCACCACAAAAAACTTACTTTAATATCCCAACATGATAAGGGTTTTGATAGACTTTATTACACAACAGTCTGCAATCATAGACCAAATGGGGTTGCACACGATTCAAGTAGATCTTTGAGTTCTTTTAGTACTTCTACTCGAGAACTAACAACTAGTGGTTGTCAGGTAGATCATCATTGTTGAGGTCCTTTGGTAGCATCCCTCTACAATCAAGCTCTATTCCTCATATATATCATTCACTGTGTAGCAAAACCTAGTGAGCAGAGGATATTCTTCCTTTTTTTTAAACCTGAAATGTCATCACACTAGCTAGACATGCCTTACAAGCTTCAAACTGGTGACATACGGTACCAAATTTGGTATGTTATTGACTAGTTTCATAACATGTTGCAACTCAAAAATCTGGCTCCTATGACAGATAATCTAGTTTCTTGACCTGCTCAAGGTTGTGGTACATTCAAACATACATACCTAGTATTGTATAGAATTAATTTTCACATGATGTATACTGTACAAATACTACCAAAATTGATATTATTCAGTAGCAAATTTTTGATTGTATGGAATATAATTTCACAGCATACATATTACACAAAATTGTACCAAATTTGGTACTGTTTAAGACAAAAAAATTTCCTATGTGTAATATAGTTTCATGTTATAATCAACTCAAAACTTGGTCCTGTGTGGAATATAGTTTCATACTCTATGTAGCTGAGAAATGTATGCCTCCTACAACACATAATGTAGGTTAGTTTCCAGCTCAAAGTTGTAGCACATTCAAACATGCATGCACACCTAGTACCATACAACAATTACTGAAGCAAACAAACTCTAACTAGATAGGGATTTTTCCACACTAACCAAACACACATTTTTTGGAAGCCAACAACATAGTTGATTGCATAAACACACGCATGGATGGAAAGGTGCATTCAAACATGCATGGATCAAACATGAGCAAGGCAACAACGTAACAGTAGGGATCTTAAGTGTTCACCTCTTGCCTCCGTTGGGACTTTCTTGGACCCTCTTCATCGAAAAGGATAGATGCTCGCTTTGAATGTTTGACCGACACAATCTCTTAGCACTTGTCTTTGTGTTGGGGGTGCTTTTTTGCTGCACCTCCATTGTAGGTGCCAATGTCTTGTTGATGCTCCGAGGGATTTCATGGCACTGTCCTTGCCCTGTGGTTTTGGTTTGGGCCTAGGTGAGACTCTAGTAGTAGACTTACATGCTAGGCGTCTCATGGAACAACACAAAGAAGCTCATTGTGTTGTTCCATGAGAACTAGCACAACCGGGGTAGAGTACTATCAGAGCTACATTTTTGCCCATTGTATCAGAAGAGCAAGGTGCTTTTCACAAAATGAATGCAAGTAAGGCTCAACACAACTTTTTTGCAAATGATCTAAATCAATGATAATCAACTCTCGATTACCACAAATAAGCATACATAAAATGTAGCAAGTATGGCTGTGGCAAAATCTCTCTCGAAGGCAAGAGACAACCGTGCTCCACTAAAGCACAACCTGTATGCTTGTATATATGTGTCCTTGTCTCTGTCTCTAACATGTAATGAGGCTGAAGAGCTATGCTATCTCTTCTCTCTCTCTCTCTCTCTCTCTCTCTCTCTCTCTCTCTCTCTCTCTCTCTCTCTCTATGTGTAGTCACAAATGAAAGGATATACTCTCACTATGTCAATGTCATCGATCCCCACTCGATGTCGAAAGTGTTCGAGAGTCCAATCTGGAGAGAGTTTGATCCTCTCTCTCACTACTCTACTGTGTGTGTCCTCGAGGCCTTCAATTTTGAAATTAAGATGAAGCTCTCTCTCTCTCTCTCTCTCTACACTATCTCTCCTCTCTTACTGAACTCGAATACACAATCTGTCTTGAGAAAATAACATCTGTTTCTTCTTCATTTCAGATACAATTGCACTTCAAATCAGCTAACAAGCTCTCCTACAAAGTCATAGAGCTTAAAAAGAACATTGTTTCAAAAATAAAATAAAATTGAATCCAACTTTCTAGCGTATGTTGTATCCATACCTTGATGCAAATGTGTATATGTGATAATGCATGCTTTTGTGAGCTTCCAAGCGTGGACAATGGAGCTTCATCTTGATAAGTAGAGTATATACAAACGTTGTGCATCCACTTTTTGCTTTAAGAACTATAATAGCAAGATCTAGTAAATAAATGTGTGTGTGTGTGTGTGTGTGTGTGTGTGTGTGTGTGTGTGTGAGAGAGAGAGAGAGAGAGAGAGAGAGAGAGAGATTGAATTATCGTCCACGGAGGTCAGATATGACCCATGCGACCAAAAACAAAACATTACAATGGCTTCTTCTAAGTGAGTGCATCAGATACATATTAGTTTAGGATTGAGAGTCCATCGAGAAGGTAAAAGAAAAGAAAAACCTAAGGGGGATCAAGTGCGAAGAGGGTGGTTTGGGATTTCAAAATTCTTGGATGATGGCTTTCCCACCGCGATAGACTGCCCATTTACCTTGCTTGCGAGCTTCGTGCATCTTCATGAGTTTGCTTGATTTGATCTTGAGTTGAGCCATGGTCAATTCCTCCGCAACCCAAATCTTTGTGCCCTTCAAGATTCGAGATTGGAGTAGCAACTTTGTCCGTTCTCCTTTATCCTTAAAAGTGAGGATACATTGCTTGGGTGGCACCTGCTTGTGTGTGTTGTTGATCCAGGACACAGTTTCGGGCTTGATGGTAATGGGCTGAAGAATGTCGTTAAGCTTGATGATTGCTTCTTCTAAACTGTCCTCGTCGGTGCACCATGGTGGGTCAAGCCCCCCAATCTTGACTTTGAGCCCAAAAGACCTATGAATCCGGCATTCTTGTATGGCTGCTTGTATCTCAGTGTTAATCTGCTTATGTGCTACCTCGTGGGCTCCTTTCTTGATGGCTATGATCGTCTCCGTGAGGGAAACCTTGGCTTTATCTACTTCAACAAGCATAGCCTTGCTCTCCAATTCCTTCCTATCTTCAAGTTTGCACAAGCGCGCTCTTTTAGTTCATTCTCCCCATGAGCTCTTGAACCTTGGCCTCCAAAACTGTAATCTTTGCTTCTTGTCGAGTGTTGGGGTGGGTCTTTTCTTGGTGCAGCTGCCATCGCAAGAAAACTCTTGCGGGTGTTGGAAACCGGAGTACCAAAGGAGGACATTGCACTATTTAGACACGTCCACTGTCGGGGCGTGAACAGGTTGTTAAGCTGGTTGTTAGGCTTAAGGTGAAATTACTGTAAAGATTAAGGTACAACAGATAAGCGTTGACGACGGGTGACGAGAAAATGAAGAAAACGCAGGGCTCCGGATGATGCCGAGTGTGCTGGCCGTGTATGTGTTGTGTTGTAGCCGCCTGGTTGCTGTACATCTCTGTACCTGCAGGGCTTCGATTGTTGTGTATCTCTGTACCTGCTAGGTGTCGAATTATGCAGAGCAACGCATGGGCTTTGTGAGAGAGGGGCGAGGTTGTGAGGCTTAACACCCCCCACAGGGCAGCCTTGGCCCAGGGGGACTGTGGGAGTGAGTGATGAAGCTTACGGCTTGCGGCGCTGAGACTCACTAGGGTTAAAAGAGAGAGAGAGAGAGAGAGAGAGAGAGAAGAGAGAGAGAGAGAGAGAGAGAGAGAGAGAGAGAGAGAGAGAGAGAGAGAGAGAGAGAAGAGAGAGAGAGAGAGAGAGAGAGAGAGAGATTGAATTATCGTCCACGGAGGTCAGATATGACCTATGGGACCGGAACCAAAACATTACAAAGATTGCCTTCGGATACATATCAAATAAGGACTGAGGGTCCATCGACGGGTGGAAAAGAGAAAAGGTAAAGTGGAGTGAACAAAACCTAAGATGGGGGGTAGTGAGGAGGGGAGCCGGTTTGGGAGTTCGAAACTCCTGGATGATGGCTTTACCTCCTCGATAAACTGCCCATTTCCCTGCTATGTGTGCTGCTCGCATCTTTTGGAGTTCGAACTTCTTCTGTTGAGTTGGGTGGGTGTAAGATCTTCAGCAAACCAAATTTTTGTGTCCTTGAGAAGCCTCGATTGCTTAAGGAGATTGATTTAATCCGCTTTGGTCTTGAAGGTGAGGATTGCATGGTTGGTACGATGCTCGTGAGTAAGAGTAGTGATTGTTGTTGGATCCCACTGTATCATGGGGGTTGTTGTTCGGTGCGAGCGAAAGACTAGGAGAACTTGGGGGGGGGAGAGAGAGAGAGAGAGAGAGAGAGAGAGAGAGAGAGAGAGAGAGAGAGAGATTGCACGGAGGGTTCAATAAGAACTCGTGATTTGATGGGCTAGCATACCCAAATGTGGTATGCCAATCTATCCCACTAACACTACAAGGAGCTCTTCACACTTGTGACATCCATATCGACATAAATGAACTTGGTCTTCTCTTTTCACAGGGTTGGGGAGGGAGAGAGAGAGAGAGAGAGAGAGAGAGAGAGAGAAGAGAGAGAGAGAGAGAGAGAGAGAGAGAGAGAGAGATATTGCAGTGAGGGTTGAGTAAGAAGAGTCGTGATTTGATGGGCTAGCATACCAAAATGTGGTATGCTATCCCACTAACACTACAAGGAGCTCTTCACACTTGTGACATCCATATCGACATAAATGAACTTGGTCTTCTCTTTTCACAGTGTCGATATCAACATCGCAAACAAAATTTCGATGCAAGCGTCAATATCAGCTCACAAACAAAATTTCGATGCAAGCGCGATATCAGCTCACAAACAAAATGTCGATATAAGAATCCATATAAGTGGTGATATGTGTGTTTCCATATACATACATCAATGCTACATTGACTGCGATGTTGATGATACATTACCATATAATTGATGAAGCTTGTGTAGGTGCAAAATTTTGGGTGGCAGGATCCATCAAATCAACCAATGTAAATAACAAATTGATTAGCACTACCTTAACTTGAAAACATCAAGATTACACAAATTTTGAAGAGAATTTGTTTTTGATATAAATACATCATATACAAGGGATTTTCAACATTGAATGTAAAAAGATTCGTATATAGGGTGAAATGTCACATTACAAAAATGGATTAATGTCTCAAATTGTAATGACATATAAACAGTAAGTTGAATGTTGGGGTACAAAACGGGAGCATTGTATCATCCTCAATAGATACATAAAACTAAAAGATATGGTAGCGCATGAGTATGCCATTTCGGTGAAGAGGTTTCCTCATGCTATAGGGGTGTTCGAGTCGAATTCTACAAAACAAAAAGAGACAATAAAAAAGTTTAGGTAACAAAACTATATACAAACATGTAATTTAATACAAATGAAATTAGTGATCAAAGTTTATATGTTTTTATCTCGTCGAATCGAGATATCAAAATCTCCATGAACTCGGTAAGGTTGTGGCTTGCGTCATAAATTTTCTCAAATAGGAAAGGTTTTTGATTTGTTATCGTCCATTGTTCAAAAGCATTGAAAGTAAAACAGAAATTAAATTATGCAATTACAAATTATTGAAATGCTAACCATAATTGCAATGTAGCTATACTTAGAAAATTGTCTTCAAAGCTTGCCCATCCATTGTTGCCCAAGTGGTGAACTCTCAGACTCCACTTGTACCTTGGGTGCTTCTTTTTTATACTTGTACTTGTTGATTTGCCATCATCCACTATTTAAAAGCATCAAAAGCAATAGAGAAGTAAAATTAAGCAATTAAAAGTTGATGAAATGCTAACCATAAATGCAATGTAGCTATATTTACAAAATCATCCTCAAAGCACACCCATCTGTCGTTGCCCAAGTGGTGTGAACTGAGAGACTACTCGTGCTTTTGTTGCTTCTTTTTGCTACTTGTACTTGTTGAGATTGTTGCGTAATTCTTTCTTTGCTTTTTTTCAATCTTCCTTTTTGAGTCAATTAGGCTTGGGCACCAATCTTCAATGCTTTGTATACCTCTGAGTACTTGTGCTTTAAGTAGTCGCCCATCCGTATGTACTTCCATTTGGTGGAGAAACGATGCTCCACACTCTCTATGTGAAAAATCTTGTGAGGCATGTTGATTACCTTTTCTTTGAGCTCAATTGGTATTTGTGAGGTGGTGATGGAATACTGTAAGAAAAAGATATGCATGGTAGTAGTTTCCTTGCTACCATTCTCATCTACCCAAATCTCACTGGTGTTAGGGTCTTTGGTATAAGGAGGTCCATCCACATGCCTATTGATACTAAGGGGTCGAATGGGATTCTTGACAGGGGTCTCCCCAAGGATGATGCCAAGAGTGGAAAGTGGTGTGAGGTGAGGTGTATCCTGTAGTGTGAAAGCAAGAGTGACCGACTTTTGGGCAAAAACTCGAGTAGATGGCAACTATGTAAGAGTTGTGGGAGCGCCAAATGAGGGGGCAAACATGGGCGTTTGACGACCATAAGACAATGTAGAAGTCGGTGGTGCCGCTACCACAACCTCTGTCTCCTCCATTAGTAAAGCGTTGAGCGTGCGATATCTCACGAGAGTGCCTGGTGGAGACGAATGAATCAAAGCATTGTTATCATTATGAAGATGTAGAGTGTGAAGGTGATGATCGTTGTGAAGTACCAACACTGCAGTGGTAAGGTGAAGGGGATGGTCGATGCGAAGTGCCATTACCATGTGATGGTGAAACAAAAATATTTTTTATCTATTACTTAAATAAAAACTTGAACTTGAGCTTAAACATAAACACATTTAGTTAGTTAGTGTTTCAAATACAAGGTATCTGCATTTTAAGTAGCCTCTCTCTCATCTTGACACAACTCCGCATAAATACTATATTTATGAAGAGCTCTCTCCCTAAAGATATATTTTCTATCTCATTCACCACTATCTCTACATCCTCTACCTCATTCACTGCTATCTTTGTGTTTTTCTCTACATTTTCTTCATTGTTTCCTTCTATGTTTTCCTTTGCGTTCTTTGGAGTTTTTTTCTCTATATATTCTTCTATGTTTTTTGGTGGTAGGAGATTGCAGTCCCCATACACTCGTGCACTTTGTGGGGCTACATCAATGACATACCACCAACTCGGTTGCAAAACCTTAGGATAGAAAATCACGTGAAAAAGAGAACCTATACCGCATGAGGAATTGATGTAGCAAGATGCGACAAAAAATTACAACCTACTTTTTTGCAATGTTCGGGGAGTAAAATGAGGTTTCAGAGATTAATCCATCTTTTTTTGAGTCAATCTCAAGAAAGCCTAACTCTCCTCTATGCACGGTAGCAACAAGACACTCCATATTTATCTTGAACCATTGCACATTAAACAATTCCACTTCAAATTTTCTATAATCCACCCTTGAATTTCCTCCAACATTTCAAAATACATGAGTGTTGCCATAACTGTAGAGGATTGTCATCGGCTAGATTGAATGAATTTTGCCATGATTTTGCATTCAAAAGTGCATCGCTTTGTGTCAATCCATTGTACCCTAAAGTTTCAACCTTTACACCATGCTACCATGTATGACTTATACTGTGGTAAAACAAAGAAATGAGCATCAACATCAAAAAACACCACACCACACCACATGGCAGAGATTAAAGATTTGTCTTGGGGCTACAACCCAACGAATACTCCCACTCCTCTTCAATCACATGCTCACCTTGATATATAGCCCTTTCCATGGCAATGTGCAACCATCTTAGACTCGTAAATGATGGCAAGCTCTCAAGATCTTCAAAATAATGCACCAATGGTCGCTTTTCCAATATAAAGGCATGTCATACATTAAGTCACTCCTATTTTGCATCATCGTATCTGGCAAGCCACTTTTGTATCAGTGGATTGTGAAGCATGCATAATATATCAATCTTTGCTTCCAATTCCATGATCATTTTCTTTGCCTACGATCATAATCCCAGCCAAGTGCTCATCCTCAATTGTCCACCAAAGCATGTCATCTGCTCAGTCCATCCCAAAAAGCTACTCACCAATGTATACTAATGACTTTAAAATCAACCAATCCTCTACCATGCTTCCTTCTTGGCACACCCTTTCATGCACATATCCCTATGTTTTCACAAAGCACTCTAGAAAGAACATCCATCTCAAATGCACGATGCTTGCTAGTTTCACCTCATCAACTATGCACAGGGAAATATACTTGAATAGTAAGCATGGTGGTGAAAAAAATTGTTTCAATCATGCAAACACACCCCACAACGTTTTGTTTGCGGATGGTATGGAGGCAATGTCAATTTTCTTTTGAAAAATCCAATTTAGCAAGTTTGTAAATTGTTGCACCTGTGGTGAAGGACAAAGAACCCTCTATAGATAGGGACAAAATAAACTACAAAACAAGCTACAACCTTCACATAGGTGAAACATGCACTTTACTGTTACCATATACATGTGGTAGTGATGTGTGTGAACACACTAGGACCGCCGGGGCATTTTTTCCCTCTTTAGGAGGTTTTTTCCCCCGTGCATTGTATATACGCCCATCACTCTAGGGCTATCTATCTTTCCATTGCACACTAAGTAACACACTCTCTATTGTGTGCCTTGAGCTTCCTTCGTCTTCTCCAAGCTGTGTGTGTTTCTCTGCAACCCTAATTCCAACAATTGGTATCAGAGCAGGTCACGTCCTCCCGGGCTTAGTCGCCAGCTGCTCCAGCCACGCCTGCTCACTTTCTCCGATTTCAGTGAGCTTTGGCAAGCGTTCGCAGGTCGACAAATATTTTGGGAAAGCTCGAAGAGCTTGGTCTGCTCAGAATTTTGATTTGGGCTCATTTCGGCCTCCGTTTCCACTACGGGCAGTACTGCACAGGCTATTTCGTCATTTTGTGCAGATTTTCTGTCAGTGCCGTTTTCTGCATAACAGGTGCCTTATAGTCTTCTACGGTTTGTGCTATATAGCACAAGTTTCCCGCTCCATTTCTCCTATTTTCGGGCAGTTTTCACATCAGGTGCAGCATTTACCATGGCTGACAACAACAACACAGATGTGTTCAAGATGTTTGCTGCTGAGGACAGGTTGGATGGGGACAACTACCCTATGTGGACTTATATGATGCAACACGTTCTTGTGTCAAAAGGTGTCTGGAACATTGTGCAGGGCATTGATGTACGTCCTGGTTCTGAAGATGTAGGCGATATTGAGGATGTTGCAGGTCTTGCTGCAAGGATTGCAGCTGTTAGAGTTGTTTTGCCTAAAGCAGAACAAGCTCGTTGGGATGTTAAGGATGCGCAGGCTCATGCATTGATTGCGTTGTCTGTGAAGCGCACCATTATTCCTCACATCCGTTCAGCAAAATCTGCAAAACAGGCTTGGGATATTCTAGCAAGTCTTTATGCAAGCCGCAATGAGGCTAAAATTGCTTTGCTGCGTAAAGAGCTAGAGTCGAAGATTATGCACGAGGAAGATGATATGGACACTTTCCTTGCTAGTGTCAAGGATATCAATGAGCAACTCATTTCTGCAGGTGAAGTCATTTCTGACAGTTCCCTTGTGCAGACTGTTCTTGATGCCTTACCAGATTCCTACCAGACTTTTGCTAGTACTTGGAGACTGATGACCCAAGGAAATCCTGAAGTTGTCAAGTTTGATGCATTATGCACATTGCTGTTGCAAGAGTCACTTTCTAGAAAAAACAGGACTAGGCAGCGTGCAGTTGAACAGGCTTTTATTGCTTCTCAAAGAAAGGGTGGTAACAGTAATGCAGCCACTTCTTATGGTTCTGCTGCGACTGGCAAAATTTCTGTTCCTAATGCTTCTGCTGGCAGCACTTCGTCTGGCAATTCTGGTGATAAGGGCAAAAAGAAGATACGTTGCCATTATTGTAAAGCCAATGATCACTTGATCAAGTCGTGTCCTAAGTTGAAGGCCAAAGAGGCTAAGAAGAAAGAGGGTGGTTCCACTGCAAATGCTGGTTCCACTACAAATGCAGCCATTGTTGAGTCTTCTGTGAAAGGAGATTGTGATGCTGATGTTGATGCAGAATGGGCTTTTAGCGCAGAGTGCACTTACAATTCTGCTGTCCATGATGCATGCTTGTTAGTTGCTGCAGATTCACATGTGTGGTATTTCGACAGTGGTGCTACAAAGCACATTACCTCACATCGTGAATTGTTTACCTCTCTCGAGTCTATCCCTCATGGGAATTCAGTCACTTGTGCCAACAACGCCTCTTATCCAGTTCAGGGAGTTGGAAAGATTGTGCTCACTGCTGCTAATGGCAGTTCCTTCACACTTGTTGATGCACTTTATGTACCTAGGATCAAGAAGAATCTATTGTCTGTATCCGCACTTGCTAGACTTGGACTTGTAGTCAAATTTGTGGATGATAGATGTACAGTTCATGATCTCAGTTTTGGTGATGAAATTGTTGCATCTGGCTTTTGTGCCGTGGGCTGTATAAGCTCACTTTGTATGACAAGTGTGGACAAAATTTTGCAAATGCTGTTGCAGATTCAAGGGCTATTTCAGATGCAAAACTTTGGCATGCACGTTTTGGTCATCTGAATTTTGTCAGTTTGCTGCGTTTGCAGAAATCTGATATGGTTGCTTCTTTGCCGCCTCTTGAAGCACCTATCAAACATGTTTGTGAAGGCTGTATTGGGTAAAATGCAGCGTTCTAAGTTTCCAAAGGATGGTTCAGTTAGGGCCACATGCAGGTTGCAGCTTGTGCATAGTGACGTTTGTGGGCCCATGCAAACTCCGTCCTTGGGCAATTACCTGTACTTCGTGACTTTCATTGATGATTACTCTAGGCATGCGTGGGTATTTCCGCTTAAAGCGAAGTCCGAAGTTTTTATGTGCTTCAAACAATTTTTGGCTATGGCTGAAAATGTCTCAAAATGTACTATGGGCACCCTCCGTTCCGATCGAGGGGGGGAGTATATGTCTCATGAATTTAATGCATTTCTGGCTAGTCGTGGGATAAAACACCAATGTACAGTGCCTTATACACCTCAACAAAATGGTGTTGCTGAGAGGAAACACAGGTCACTAACGGAAATGGCACGATGTATGGTCAAAAGTCAAGCTTTGCCGCATTCTTTTTGGCTTGAGGCCATCATGTGTGCCACTTATGTACTTAACAGGTGTCCTACGAAAGCTTTGCAGTCTATTACTCCATATGAAGCATGGCATGATAGAAAACCTTCTATTGAGCACATGCGTGTTTTTGGTTGTTTGGCATATGCTTTGGTGCCACAAGTGCAGCGCAGAAAATTGGATGATAAGGCTGTCAAATGTATTTTTGTTGGTTATAGTGCTGAAAGCAAAGGTTACAGGTTGTATCATCCGCAAACAAAACGTATTTTGGTTTCACGGGATGTAGTGTTTGTGGAAGATTCTGTTCAACCCTTGCTGTCATGTACTAGAGACAGTAATGTAAGCTCACATGACATTTATGACACTTTGTTGCCTCTTTTCAGTGGTGGAAATACGAATGTAAGTTCCAATGAGGCAAATGTACAGCCTATGGGGGTTTCTGAAAATGTTTTAGAACAGCCTATTACTGATGCAGATGTACATGATGTACTTGATGAGGAAAGGGCTGAAAATGAGCAGGCTAGAGGTATGCCAAAATGGCTGGTGCACACTTTGCGTGACAGTAAATTGGATGCACCTTTATCTAGTCGTACTCGTTCAGGCTCTCGCCATGCATCTTATGCATCAGATTGTTATGCTTTGGCTGTGTCTAGTTTACATGATGTTGAGGAGCCTCTGTCTTTTGATGAAGCACAGAATTCAGAAAATTGGATTGCTGCCATGAAATCAGAATATGATGCACTTATAGAGAATGACACATGGACTTTATGTGATTTGCCTCCTGGCAAAAAGGCCATTGGTACGAAGTGGGTTTACAAGTTGAAACGCAAGCCGGATGGTGAGATCGATCGCCATAAGGCTCGACTTGTTGCAAAGGGTTATGCACAACAAAAAGGCATAGATTATGAAGAGACTTTTGCTCCCACTTGTCGTATGACTACTGTGCGTTTTCTATGTGCATTGGCAGCTCATTTTGGTTGGGATGTACATCAATCAGACATTGTTACTGCTTTCTTGAATGGTGACATATTTGAGGAAGTTTATGTAACGCAGCCTCGCGGTTTTGTCATAAAAGGACAAGAGGACAAAGTGTGCAAATGTGGTGAAGGACAAAGAACCCTCTATAGATAGGGACAAAATAAACTACAAAACAAGCTACAACCTTCACATAGGTGAAACATGCACTTTACTATGGTTTATGGTCGTCAATTTGAAGCATACCTGATACATTTTATACTAATTATATAACTTCAATCCAATGAGCTTCCTACCTTGAGGAGTGCCATCCCGCGTGAATGCATTACACCTGTGGATGTTCGCATGGTTTGTATGATCTCTTTCACCTTGCATTCTTGTTTTGCTGTCAAAATCCAAGGCTCTTTTGGTAACTTTATTGGCCCTTCATTTGTGGTTTATGGCTAAAATTGCTCCATACAGCTAATATCTCTTAGGTCAACCCTAGTGGTAAGCATATCGTTCTTTCCAATGAGATGGTCCCACAATAAACATTCCACATTCTTGAATATGTGCATCAGATCAAACAACTAATTGATTCTCAATCTTCTCCAATAGGTCAACATACCATATTGAGAATCTCTCTTCATCCTTGGTGGAAGGCACCCTTCATATGTCTCTTTTTGTTCTAACCATCCTTGAGCACATATTCTTAGTGGCTCCCTTCCCAAGAAACTCTCTTGCATCTCATGGTTCTCTCAAAGATGTGCTAGATAACCTTCATAAACTTATTTTCTAAATGTTGTCCGCTAGTGTATGCAAGCCTTGGACCACATGTGATGTATGCATTGCAATTGCTATATTTAAGTCCTACACACAATACAAATTACTTCACACATTGTAAACTAACATGAGGAAACCATAATCGATGAGGTGAGGGGGTTTCATGCTTACATGAGCATTCTCCAACACCAAGATAGTCATACATTGTCCACATTAGAATGCCTTAAATGTATACATTGTGTCGACCTGCAAGTCGGCTCATGTCCATGACTTCTATGCCTGTCCATAGTTGTAACTCTCTAAATAGGGGACATAAATATATATTCATACTATTTACTTTGTACCGACCTAGGACGATCAAGCTTAAGAATGAATGTCCTTTCTAATCATGGTGGAATATTGTAGTTGACAATGAAAACTCGCCATACATTGTAAGATGTTGATCGGCTGCCCAAATGGATTTATGCCATCCATAGCCATGCTGAGGCAAAAATTCCTCGGATCTTGTGTACACTCGGCCATGCTTCATCCATGTGCTTCCAAGCTACACTATCCATTGGAATCCTTACCACACCATCTAATGATTGATTCTCTTTATATCATGATGCTGGAGCCACCATTGATTTGCATATTGAAAGAAGTGCTTGATGCGAGGTTAAAGATAAAAATTAATGCGAATCTTTTGTGCCATTTTTTGATCGTGAAGATATTTTCGATATCCTTTTACTTCACACCTAGGACATTTCTCATTGTCTACATACTCTGCTCTAAACGGAATGCAATCATTAAAGCAACTATAAATGGAATTATATTCCATTCCAAAATTTTTAGGGACTTTTCTTGCATCATTTATTGAGGATTGCATCATATTACTAGCTGGCAATATGCGTTCTTTAAGTAGCTTACATATAGAGAAGCATCAACGAATGTGTAAAGAAATATTGCCATTACATAATTACAGTTAACACAACGTGAACACTCACCTCAATAGTTATGAAACACTCGTCGCTCCATCCAAACTTTTCTTGCATGGTAAGAAGAACAATAGTATCTTTAATTTGGAAATTCTAGTTCCTTCATATAGTGTTAGGGTTCAGGCCAAGTGGTTGGACACCCTTCTCATAGACAATACTAACCTTATCATTATTCATTGGTAATATAGATCAATAAGGAGTAATTAGGGATTTTAATCCTCACTAAGAGCTCCACCCTAAACTTTGTGCATTCTTCTTCCTCAAACAGCATGCGGAGCACTCAGACATCTGCGCATGCACTCTTCACAAGTGGTATCAGAGCTGACGAGAGAGTTTCATCATTGTGAGTGCTTCATGAACTATTTGGAGCTGATTTACAACCATTGTCGAGTGCTTACGAAGCAGAGTATTTAGCCAAAGTGCTATCCTTTAATGGCATACACATTGGAATGCATTGGTGTGTGCTTACCACATGAGCATGAAATTTGCAGCCATTTATGAGATTGTGGAGCTAAGATCTTCAGCTTGTGTTTAGTTCAGTTAGAAGCTAATTTTCCTCAGATTTGGGATCATTTTACTATGGCTATTCAACCCACAGTGTGGCAGATCAACACAAATAGGTTTTTGTAGATGCATTTTTGGGCTCGAACAATGCATTTTATAGTCATAATTTTCTCATACAAACTTAGATTTTTACGCAACCCAAGAGTGGTTTTGGGAAATTTGGCACGTTTTGAATGCAATGGTGGTGTCCATTTGACCAAATTTTGAACACATTTTTTGCAACTCATGCACAACATCAACACCTTTTGTACATTCTCGTTGTTCTAGTAGACAGAGTTCAAGTTCTAGTGTTCCATCTTGTGTCAAGTCTCTCTCTCTCTCTCTCTCTCTCTCTCTCTCTCTCTGTGCATATATTTTTAACATGAAATTTAAATGGGATTCTTAATTAAGATCCCAATCCTATCTTCAAAGTTATCCTCATTATGCTTTATTTTTATTTAGCCTTGAGTTATTCTTTTTATTATCCTTCAAGAATCATGCAAATTGAAGGCTTTTTAAAGCCATGGTATGAAAATATCATATACTACCCTTCTACTGCTTAATGCCATAGCTTACTAGCGCCATGCTAACAAGCTCATTGAGGTTCTCTCAGCCAGTTGCAAGTGGCCCAAGAAGGCCATACCCACTAGCTATTGAGCCTCACACAAGGCTACCATCTCCTTCATCCAGTTTTTCCTGTAAAAAGTGCCGCTAACGATTGTTGTTGCCACCTCTCATCACCAACCATAAATGTGCTCTCGAGCCCCTTTTGAGGCATGTGCTCTCTCTGTCTC
Source organism: Adiantum capillus-veneris (assembly GCF_014529385.1). Taxonomy (NCBI): domain Eukaryota; kingdom Viridiplantae; phylum Streptophyta; class Polypodiopsida; order Polypodiales; family Pteridaceae; genus Adiantum; species Adiantum capillus-veneris. The sequence goes on from NC_140932.1 coordinate 125,554,058, forward strand.
TCTCTCTAGAGGTAATTCCCAGGTACTCCATCTCTCTCATTGATAGCCATTGTCAATTCCATAACTAAAGAATCATTCTTTTTGTTTTCATAAGTATATCGTTCAATAAAAGATTACTGAAGGTTTTTTCTCACAACCATAGTTAACATGGATGATACACTCCATCATATCAATTGAGTCCATCAATAGTACAAGCTCATTGGTTTCAACCACTCACTATAATCACAAAAGGCCTCAATATAGGCACCATCATGCCAAAAAATTTTAAGGCTTGAAGAGAACCAATTTGGGAGAGAATGAAACTTGGACAAGGAAAAGCTAGAAGGATTCTACATTTAGCATTCCATGGCATCTTAAGCCCTAGTATTATGACTCGATGATTGCAGTAAGTTTGGGACCACTCATAGCTTCCAACATGGCACTGCAAGGCATTGGCATTAAAGATTTAGATCAACTAGACAATTTTTGCTCTACCCTAAGGATTTGTCTTCAAGCAGGATTGATTGGCCTCTAAGTCATCTAAAGAATATGTGTGGGCCGACCATCAAAACATGTGACTTTGAGCCAAGCTGGATACTACTTAGCCTTTGAGCCATGCATGGTTAGATTATTAACAAGCGATCATGTTGGTGCATCATTACCTCTAAGTGTATCAGAGTCCATGATGGATTTTCTTCCTTTCTGTTTCAATCCAAAATCCTTTTTTGAGCTTAGTGTCATCTCCTAGGTTAGCTCAGCGTGTGAGCTAAAGGGTAGAATGTTAGGTGTGGGAACCATCCCTATGCTAGCATTCTAGACCTGACCTAAGCGAGGAGGTCAACATCTTATGGCACATAAAATGACGTAATCTTTGCATTGTATCTCGGCTATAAAGCCACCTATTGTACATTATCATTGTTCTTAATGTTTTAGTTCCAATTCTCGATCTTGTGTCAACTCTCTCTCTCTCTCTCTCTCTCTCTCTCTCTCTCTCTCTCTCTCTCTCTCTCTCTCTCTCTCTCCCTCTCTCTCTCTCTCTCTCTCTCACACACACACACACACACACACACACAATTTCCTTGTAAGAAACATATCTTGAGACATGCCAACCTTCTCAATAAGGAAAAAAGAGTGCCGAGCCCACACAGACTCTAGAGAGGCAAGCCCAATCAATAGCACAACTAGAAAGAGTTTGAGCAAGCAGACAAGGAAGAATCAATGAATTCAACTCAAATATTTAATTTGTAGAGATCAAAACTCGAGAGAAGAATGGAAAGTATGTCCAAGAATATGAAGATTTTGGAGACGGCATACGATTACAAGAAAATAGTTCACTCAAATTTATTTGCCACTCTAGTTTGTACAACATATGTCTTTGATTCAAGTACATCTATTGTTACTTCAATTGAAGTCATCAAGATGGAAGAGCAATTACAATAGGGAAAACTTTAGAGACATACTCTTCTTACAAGTTTCATAGCCACAATGGCTGAAAAGGATCAATGAATCAAGCAATGCAAGATGAAATGGTATCCCTAAAAGATCTCTTGGCTGACAAGGAGAAGCAAATAGAATATTTGGATGTGCAAATGGTAGCCAAAGACATTTTTAATGAAATTTGAAAAATCAAAAATCATAGTCAAGTCATTCAATATTGGATACATAACTTTCCAAGGGACTTGCCAAATGTAATACAAAAGTTGATACAATCAACACATCATCCATATCACAAAAGGATGAATAAGACACATTAGTGTCTAAGTTACAAAAATCTATTGAGGTAGAAGAGAGCCAAGGGTTAAGGTTTACGTGATGGGAGATCAAATTGCTTAAGTCTACTACTCTCAAGTGTCTTAATCCAGAAGAGGAAATCATGGATTTTTTGCCACCCCTTGTTTCCACTACCTCTCTTCAAGCACAAATTCATTCTCCAAAGGAAAAAGATGCTACACACTTTGGCTATCAGTATACATAAGGATTATGAAATAGTGACAATCACCACTAGAGATAGAGTCCATATGAGTTAGTCAACTTAAGTTGAGGAATCAATGGCTACATCACCACCTTGCAAATGAAACAATCAATAAAATTGCTCCTCGAAATTTGTGGATTGAATCCCATGTATTGCCCAAAAGAAGGACCTAGTAATCTCTTCAAGCACGGAAGTCTCGAAAGAAGACAATGCTCAATTACCATGTCCTACCCAATCCACCTTCTCACCTTCCACCAAGTGAGCACTACATGCTCAAATCTCTCAAAGCCAAAGTCAACCTCTTGATGACGGACTTATTAAATCTAGATTGTCAAATGCTTTGCAAATTTTCCACAACGTTGATCAGTGTCATACAAGCTTTTAGAGATGCACACCAAACATACCACCTATTGACTTTTTATATGGGAGGAAGAAGAGGCCTATGCCAGGATCTCAAAGACAATCCACTCACAATGTCTTGAAAGAATTCATGCTAGAGTGCTGCAGTTTTTATCCTCACGCTACATGCACATGAAGAAGCTTTTATCAATGGAATCTTTGAGTTTGACAATCCATTATTAAAAAATCTTCAAAAGCAGCACATATATTAGCAATAAATAATGGGTGTCAATTCTTTATGATCAATAATCAATCAAGCAAGGTTGGATGAAAGAATCTACTACCTCTAGAGAGCAATGTCTATCTCAAAGGACACAGACATGCATTATAGAAGGGGGGAATGCTGCTACAACGCAACACAGAGAATGTCGATGGCTTTGGAATATGATAGATTATGAAAACCAACAGACAGCTAAGGAGTCCCAATCTCTATATAAGTTTTTGTAAAGTCCCAAATGTAATTATCGTTCTTGATTAAAAAGAAGTCATTGGACTTGTAGATTGTAATTTTGAGTATTCCATGAGCCTATAAGCCTAAGAGTTTAAATTTTCCAATCCTTGAGTATAAAAAATGTAATTGGATTTTAAAGGTCCTTATCTAAGCTGAGCAATGTTTTGTAAACACAGAGCTTCATTCTTTATTTCAAATTAGGATTGTTTGCATCCACCAACTTATTTGCTTTCAATTCTATTTGCACATTGATAATCTCATTTTCTTGCTCTTTAGATTGATTGCTTACATTGCATTATCTATATTGGTTGACTACAACCTTTCCATAGCCTAAACATGTTTTTGTAGTGATTAATTTGAAATGTTTTGTACTAATTTTGATTGGAGAAGTGTTAGAGACGTAATGTTAAGTTGTAAGAAGCATTTTGCACTAAGTTTGAGGACCTCAAAATGATGAGTTGCTATTTTGTGCACAAAATATCATTCCAAATTGTCTAAGGCTAGTGTAACACTCGTCTTTTATTTTGTTGCATTATGAACTCATGTTTTTGCTCATCAGAATGCCCAATCTAATTAGTAGGTTGTATAGTCAAAATTGTCAGCTTGCTAGTCTTGATTTTGTATTTGTGTTTGTTGACTCACTAACTTGTGTACATTAGCCATTCTTTTTGCTTGACATGCCGACATAGCTTACGTGCCCTAGCTGCGTCAACTCCCTATATATTGGCATTAGTATGTTAGTGCCCAAACAGCTATGCTGCATCATTCATCATAGCAACCCAACTAACATTGAAATACATGACACTGTTTTGGTTGGGTACCCAAAATCTCACAGCAACTGTAGCAAAAAGACTAGGACATTGTGGGATATGCTCATAAAGTTTGACATTTGAAGAAATTTATATTCACTCTCACATCCTAAACATATTTACACAAAGTTTCATAAACTTTTGGACCGTTCAAATTGTGCATACATATTCCTTTCTTTCGGGCATGGAACAAGCTTAATTATCTTCCTCACAACCTTGAGGCTCAATTATAAGAATGATAAGGCATCCCACATACCCTTTTGAAAGGTGAGTGAGCAATCTTATAAATCTGAAGAGCAATGAAACAGCTTTGTAAAAAATTCTCTTTGGGATAGATAAACAGGTTCACCAAACCTAGTAACTTTAATCAACTTGGGATAGCCAACCCTAAAAGTCATTTATACAAGTTTTCCAATTGAATTCAATCTTGTAACTCAAGGAAAATAAACTCTCCTAGCTCACAGAAAGAGGAGATCCTTTTTTGTAGTGATGTTAAATGCTTGCACATGGCAGGTTCATCAAAGGCATGAAGTATACCACATGGACAAACCAAACTATAAAACCCCTGCATATGAGGAAAAACCACAAATAGCTCTCGGCTAGTTGGCGGTCCGTGAATCTGGTGAGCAACTCTTTTTGCATGTAGCCAAGGAGACATAGGTCCAATCCTATCCCTTAGACTTTACATTATGCCAAAAGGGACTTGTTTTTTCTCCTCTCTAGTTTCCCCACACAATACTCTTCTCTCTTACGATCCTCTCAATTTATGGCTTGATCAATTATCTACAATGAACATCTATGTCTTTCCACTAAGGCTAAAGTACCCCATTAGTTGGATAATGAGCTCGCATGCTCGTGTTCACAAAAAAAAAATTGTCAGTATGATGGGGAGATCGCACCATTGTCACCCAATTATAATAAACCATAGGGAATGTACCCTTCCCTCGTATACTTGTTTTCTCCTCCTCCAGTGTTGAAGAGTAATGTTTGCTTCTTCCCCAGTATAGGAGGGTCACCCTTTTTTGGATTTGCAATGCATCAAAAATATTTCAATACCTTCAAGTTTTTTGAAATAGCGGTGTCATGATAATCTTGTTGCAAAATGGTATGTCCCACAAGCAATCATCAATAGCATGTTCCTCTGATCTTGCTTCCTCTCCCTATTAATCATGTTTGATTGCATACAAATCCACATTAGCTCTTGCACTACTAGAATGATGAACAATCATGAGTTCCCTACATTCACCTGCACAACTATTGCTTCCCACAACAACTCTATTGCTCCCTCTGGTTTTGATCTGACTGCATTCAACGATTTGTTTGCAACCATGTAGACATGAGACCACTTGAGTCTGTCATGTGTGTTTGTAACTCTGTATTGTCTCTGTGTGCGCCTTTCATTTTCAATCAAGGCCTTCCTCTCTACAAGTTGCAACGTAACGTAGACATAGGCGACACCTTGCTACTTGCCCTTGCCCTTGCCCTTGTCCCATCTCTATCTCATCCTCGGCTTCCTTACTCTCTTTAATCCTTGGCCTTGCACCACTGCTAGACAATTGCTCAATTTGATTACTCATGTTCCATAGTAAGCAAATTTAGAACTTTGAATTGATATGCCATATTAGCCGGACCGTGGCTTCATTATTGTAGTTTATTTTTCTTTGTAAACCATCAATAACAGCTGCTCATCGCATGGTTGAATCCTTCGTTTTGTACGTAGGCTAATCTTATTCTATGCATTGGCATGTCAATAGTTCATCTTCCATAGCAACAACTTTAAGACTTCAAATTCATCTACCATATTAGCAGGACCGTGGTCTCCTTTGTGTAGGTTTATTTTCTCCCAAACCGTCTGTAGCAATTTCTCATCGCATGGTTCAATCCTAAGTTTTAGGCTGCCCAAGAACTTCACGTGTTAGCAATTCTTGTTTGTTTGGTTTTCTATTGTCATTCCTAATAGCATATTCATGTGTTGATCATGTCTTATGCGATCTTTATCGTCATCTCTTATGCGACTTCTATCTTCCTACCGATCGTCACGTATCCCTGTGGCTACAATCCCTTCTATATTCACATGCCTATTGTGTATATAGTGATATTCATCATTGTGTCAATTATGTCTATTGCGGTTTCTCATCATCATCTCTTTGGTAAATTCAGGGATCGTGCCGACTATCATGTATCCTTGTGGCTATGAGCCCTTCTATTCTCTCTCACAACCTACTCTCACCCCCGCTCCAAAAGCGAACAATGGTATCAAAGCTTCAAAATTGAGCTCTTTTGGATTCTTCATAAGTTTCTTGAAATTTGTCAGCATGTGCTTGTGATTAGCAAAGTTCAAAATGAGTACAAGATAATTGAAACTCGTGGAAACAAGCCTTTGTGTGAGTAAGAACAAAGAATCTTTGAGAGTCATCCAAAGTTGATTCAATGGCTATAAAGGACCATGCAATGGGGTTGTCTTGATGCAATAATTGAACCAATAGTTTGGCACAAAACGTTGTTTATCCAACTCGATGCCCCTTGTTCTTGGTTGTTGGTCCACACCACATTGTTAGTTCACCTTGATGCCTCCTAACCAACATATTACACCAAACAAAATATGGTAGAACATATGCTGTCCAACATGTCCTTGGAAGCTTGTTCATGTGTTGATCATGTCTTATGAGATCTCCACCATCATCATCTCTTATGCGACTTCTATCATCCTACTGATTGTCATATATCCTTGTGGCTATTATCCCTTCTATATTCATCCTCTCTGTCATAGTCTCTTAGTCTTTCATACCTTCTCTTGTGATGATTATGTTAACCGTGATCTCCATCATCGGCCAATCATGTCTATTGCAATCTCCCATCATCATGTCTATTGCAATCTCCCATCATCATCTCTTTTTCAACTTATGCCATCATGCCGACTATCATGTATTCCTATGGCTATGAGTCCTCCTATTTTCTCTCACAACCTATTCTCACCATGCTTGATCTTCTTGTTGGTGAGGTGCTCCAAAATCCAACACTGGTACAAAGCTTCAAACTCGAAGATTCTTCGTAAGTTTGTTGAGAGTTGTCAGCATGTATGTGTGATCATTAAAATTCAAAAGTAATTGTACAAGATAATTTTGAGACTTGTGGAAACAAGGCTTTGTGTGAGTAAGAATTGAGAATCTCTAAGAGTCGTCCAATATCAATTTGGTCGCTATGAAGGAGCATGCAATGGCATCGCCTTGATGCAAGAAGAGAATCAACAAGTTGGCACAAAACGTTGTTGGTCCAGCTTGATGCCCCTTGCTCTTGGCCATTGGTCCACACCGTGTTGCCAATCCACCTCAACGCCTCTTGGCCACTCGTCCACAACCAGCAGCTTGGCGACTTGCTACCCTTTTGATGCCTCCTACTCTTGCTCGTGGGGGTGCTTGGTTCTGATCTCCAACTTCACATCTTGTGTTGCTTTTTACAGGTTACTATTTAAAACTCGCTTTATTCACGCTACTCTTTATTCACTAACACGTGGATCATTGTGGTTCCAATATTTATCCAAACCACCCTAGAGAACCACGGTTAACTAGAACAAAATATGCCCATTCCAAAGTTTTAGCATACAAAAAAATTTATATACTCAAAGGGAGATGGCACAATAGCTTGCCCTTCACGCTCAAGAGTAGCATCAATAGATAAGAGGCACACCACTAGGATTTTGGCCTAGCTAAATTAATCGTGCAATAGTGAAATAATCTCCCCCCCTTTCCTCTCTTGCAAGACCACTTCCACTTTGGACTAGTACTATTTGTAAGAGCCATAAACACCACCATGGCTTCCATGATTTCTCTATATAGCCTTACTAAGTCACACACCTCCTTCAAATCCTTGTTCTACAAATAACCTATCCTCCATATTACGCATGGCTACTCCCCGTATTATCCATGGCTACCCAAGGTTCTTTTCTTGGAGGCTCCACACATAAAGGCTCAACCCTTAACAAAGCGTTTCGTGTGTATTAAATAACAATTTGGCATGGTGTTCATGCATCATACACATTCACTAGGATTAACTTGTATGGATGTACGTATGAAGATCACAGCCCCAAATTGTTGTACCTACACATCCTATTGATGTTATTATTTGTAACAACTTTGTCCAATTTAACTTAGTTTGTCATGTGATATCACATCGATGTTCAAATCCCCCCCCCCCCCCCCCCCCCCCCCCCCTTTTAGTAGTCATGGGATAAAACACCAATGTATAGTGCCTATACCCCTCAACAAAATGGCATTGCAGAGAGGGAAAAGCAGATCTCTTTTGGAGATGGTACAATATATGGTCAAAAGCAAAGCTTTGCCACATGTGTTTTGAGTTAAGACTATTATGTCTGTTGTACATGTACTAAACAAGGGCCACTAAAGCATTATTTTCTATCACTCCTATGAGGCTTGGCATGGCAGGATGATTGTTTACCTTATGCTTTGGTACCTAAGCAACAACACAAAAAATTGAATGGTAAGGTTGTGAAATGTACTTTTGTTGGTTATAGTTTGGAAAGTAAAGCTTGCGTATCATATCATCCACGAATAAAGTATATCTTGATTAGTCAGTTTTTTTTTTTTAATGGACGATGTAATTCATCCTTGTTAGCATGTACCAAGGAGACATATATGAGCTCACAAAATATATATGATACATTGTTCCTTCTCTTTAGTACAGGGAGTACAAATGTAAATCCTAATGAAGCACATATGCAACATATCAGTCATTTTTGGATGTAGATTTATAAGATGTAATTGATGAGGGTAGGGATGAAAATGAGCAGGCTAGAGGTATGCCAAGATGCCTGATGCAAATCTAGCATGATAGTAAATTGGGTGTACCTTTGTTTAGTCATAGTCATTCAGCTTTCCATCATGCCTCTTATGCAACAGAGTCTTATCGATTGGTTGTGTCTGGTATGTACAATGAGGAAGAGCCTTTGTCATTTGATGAAACATAGAATTTGGATATGAAATGTATTGTTGTTGTGTTGAAACACAAGTGATAGCCATGAGACATAGTGGAGATTAAGCGAGAGGAATAAGGGTTTGGGTGAAAGCAAGGGTTCTTCAATTCCCATGATGTAATCGATGTCACACATATAAACATGGAGCTTCCATTGGGAGAAGTTCATATGTTAGGCATCGCCGTGACATCCCATGACTGCAACAAGATTGACATGTGATTCCTAGACATCATATATGGCATGCCTTGAGTGTGCGATTATATTTTGCACTCTTAAGAACTAGAATATATACATACAAGCCAAAGCAGTTCTCTTTTGAAGGGGCTCCATTACATTCGGGAGGTAATGGAGGATACCCTAACTCATCTTACATATCATGAAAAGGCCTAAGAAGCACATGAAAAGAATGGAGGATACCCTAACTCATCTTACATATCATGAAAAGGCCTACGAAGTACATGAAAACAATGGAGGATACCTAACCCATCTTACATATCATGAAAAGGCCTATGAAGAAGTACATGAAAACAATGTAGTGCTTGAAAAAAAGAACCCTACCCCCCCCCAATCCACACACACACACACACACACACACACACACGGGCGCGACTTGGTGTGTAGAATATATGACACTAGGGGAACTTTCTTCGCATATATGCATGGGTCACTTGGACCAATGTACAGTGGTGGTTGGGTGGTGCATTTTTTTCACAGTGTATACGACAAATTTTGCTTTTTGGAAGTACAGAGAGAGAGAGAGAGAAGAGAGGAGAGAGAGAGAGAGAGAGGAGAGAGAGAGAGAGAGAGAGAGAGAGAGGGGGGGGGGGGGGGGGGGGGGGGGGATTTGAACATCGATGTGATATCACATGACAAACTAAGTTAAATTGGACAAAGTTGTTACAAATAATAACATCAATAGGATGTGTAGGTACAACAATTTGGGGCTGTGATCTTCATACGTACATCCATACAAGTTAATCCTAGTGAATGTGTATGATGCATGACACCATGCCAATTGTTATTTAATACACACGAAACGCTTTGTTAAGGGTTGAGCCTTTATGTGTGGAGCCTCCAAGAAAAGAACCTTGGGTAGCCATGGATAATACGGGGAGTAGCCATGCGTAATATGGAGGATAGGTTATTTGTAGAACAAGGATTTGAAGGAGGTGTGTGACTTAGTAAGGCTATATAGAGAAATCATGGAAGCCATGGTGGTGTTTATGGCTCTTACAAATAGTACTAGTCCAAAGTGGAAGTGGTCTTGCAAGAGAGGAAAGGGGGGGAGATTATTTCACTATTGCACGATTAATTTAGCTAGGCCAAAATCCTAGTGGTGTGCCTCTTATCTATTGATGCTACTCTTGAGCGTGAAGGGCAAGCTATTGTGCCATCTCCCTTTGAGTATATAAATTTTTTTGTATGCTAAAACTTTGGAATGGGCATATTTTGTTTCTTTTAACCGTGGTTCTCTAGGGTGGTTTGGATAAATATTGGAACCACAATGATCCACGTGTTAGTGAATAAAGAGTAGCGTGAATAAAGCGAGTTTTAAATAGTAACCTGTAAAAAGCAACACAAGATGTGAAGTTGGAGATCAGAACCAAGCACCCCACGAGCAAGAGTAGGAGGCATCAAAAGGGTAGCAAGTCGCCAAGCTGCTGGTTGTGGACGAGTGGCCAAGAGGCGTTGAGGTGGATTGGCAACACGGTGTGGACCAATGGCCAAGAGCAAGGGGCATCAAGCTGGACCAACAACGTTTTGTGCCAACTTGTTGATTCTCTTCTTGCATCAAGGCGATGCCATTGCATGCTCCTTCATAGCGACCAAATTGATATTGGACGACTCTTAGAGATTCTCAATTCTTACTCACACAAAGCCTTGTTTCCACAAGTCTCAAAATTATCTTGTACAATTACTTTTGAATTTTAATGATCACACATACATGCTGACAACTCTCAACAAACTTACGAAGAATCTTCGAGTTTGAAGCTTTGTACCAGTGTTGGATTTTGGAGCACCTCACCAACAAGAAGATCAAGCATGGTGAGAATAGGTTGTGAGAGAAAATAGGAGGACTCATAGCCATAGGAATACATGATAGTCGGCATGATGGCATAAGTTGAAAAAGAGATGATGATGGGAGATTGCAATAGACATGATGATGGGAGATTGCAATAGACATGATTGGCCCGATGATGGAGATCACGGTTAACATAATCATCACAAGAGAAGGTATGAAAGACTAAGAGACTATGACAGAGAGGATGAATATAGAAGGGATAATAGCCACAAGGATATATGACAATCAGTAGGATGATAGAAGTCGCATAAGAGATGATGATGGTGGAGATCTCATAAGACATGATCAACACATGAACAAGCTTCCCAAGGACATGTTGGACAGCATATGTTCTACCATATTTTGTTTGGTGTAATATGTTGGTTAGGAGGCATCAAGGTGAACTAACAATGTGGTGTGGACCAACAACCAAGAACAAGGGGCATCGAGTTGGATAAACAACGTTTTGTGCCAAACTATTGGTTCAATTATTGCATCAAGACAACCCCATTGCATGGTCCTTTATAGCCATTGAATCAACTTTGGATGACTCTCAAAGATTCTTTGTTCTTACTCACACAAAGGCTTGTTTCCACGAGTTTCAATTATCTTGTACTCATTTTGAACTTTGCTAATCACAAGCACATGCTGACAAATTTCAAGAAACTTATGAAGAATCCAAAAGAGCTCAATTTTGAAGCTTTGATACCATTGTTCGCTTTTGGAGCGGGGTGAGAGTAGGTTGTGAGAGAGAATAGAAGGGCTCATAGCCACAAGGATACATGATAGTCGGCACGATCCCTGAATTTACCAAAGAGATGATGATGAGAAACCGCAATAGACATAATTGACACAATGATGAATATCACTATATACACAATAGGCATGTGAATATAGAAGGGATTGTAGCCACAGGGATACGTGACGATCGGTAGGAAGATAGAAGTCGCATAAGAGATGACGATAAAGATCGCATAAGACATGATCAACACATGAATATGCTATTAGGAATGACAATAGAAAACCAAACAAACAAGAATTGCTAACACGTGAAGTTCTTGGGCAGCCTAAAACTTAGGATTGAACCATGCGATGAGAAATTGCTACAGACGGTTTGGAGAAAATAAACCTACACAAAGGAGACCACGGTCCTGCTAATATGGTAGATGAATTTGAAGTCTTAAAGTTGTTGCTATGGAAGATGAACTATTGACATGCCAATGCATAGAATAAGATTAGCCTACGTACAAAACGAAGGATTCAACCATGCGATGAGCAGCTGTTATTGATGGTTTACAAAGAAAATAAACTACAATAATGAAGCCACGGTCCGGCTAATATGGCATATCAATTCAAAGTTCTAAATTTGCTTACTATGGAACATGAGTAATCAAATTGAGCAATTGTCTAGCAGTGGTGCAAGGCCAAGGATTAAAGAGAGTAAGGAAGCCGAGGATGAGATAGAGATGGGACAAGGGCAAGGGCAAGGGCAAGTAGCAAGGTGTCGCCTATGTCTACGTTACGTTGCAACTTGTAGAGAGGAAGGCCTTGATTGAAAATGAAAGGCGCACACAGAGACAATACAGAGTTACAAACACACATGACAGACTCAAGTGGTCTCATGTCTACATGGTTGCAAACAAATCGTTGAATGCAGTCAGATCAAAACCAGAGGGAGCAATAGAGTTGTTGTGGGAAGCAATAGTTGTGCAGGTGAATGTAGGGAACTCATGATTGTTCATCATTCTAGTAGTGCAAGAGCTAATGTGGATTTGTATGCAATCAAACATGATTAATAGGGAGAGGAAGCAAGATCAGAGGAACATGCTATTGATGATTGCTTGTGGGACATACCATTTTGCAACAAGATTATCATGACACCGCTATTTCAAAAAACTTGAAGGTATTGAAATATTTTTGATGCATTGCAAATCCAAAAAAGGGTGACCCTCCTATACTGGGGAAGAAGCAAACATTACTCTTCAACACTGGAGGAGAAAACAAGTATACGAGGGAAGGGTACATTCCCTATGGTTTATTATAATTGGGTGACAATGGTGCGATCTCCCCATCATACTGACAAATTTTTTTTTGTGAACACGAGCATGCGAGCTCATTATCCAACTAATGGGGTACTTTAGCCTTAGTGGAAAGACATAGATGTTCATTGTAGATAATTGATCAAGCCATAAATTGAGAGGATCGTAAGAGAGAAGAGTATTGTGTGGGGAAACTAGAGAGGAGAAAAAACAAGTCCCTTTTGGCATAATGTAAAGTCTAAGGGATAGGATTGGACCTATGTCTCCTTGGCTACATGCAAAAAGAGTTGCTCACCAGATTCACGGACCGCCACTAGCCGAGAGCTATTTGTGGTTTTTCCTCATATGCAGGGGTTTTATAGTTTGGTTTGTCCATGTGGTATACTTCATGCCTTTGATGAACCTGCCATGTGCAAGCATTTAACATCACTACAAAAAAGGATCTCCTCTTTCTGTGAGCTAGGAGAGTTTATTTTCCTTGAGTTACAAGATTGAATTCAATTGGAAAACTTGTATAAATGACTTTTAGGGTTGGCTATCCCAAGTTGATTAAAGTTACTAGGTTTGGTGAACCTGTTTATCTATCCCAAAGAGAATTTTTTACAAAGCTGTTTCATTGCTCTTCAGATTTATAAGATTGCTCACTCACCTTTCAAAGGGTATGTGGGATGCCTTATCATTCTTATAATTGAGCCTCAAGGTTGTGAGGAAGATAATTAAGCTTGTTCCATGCCCGAAAGAAAGGAATATGTATGCACAATTTGAACGGTCCAAAAGTTTATGAAACTTTGTGTAAATATGTTTAGGATGTGAGAGTGAATATAAATTTCTTCAAATGTCAAACTTTATGAGCATATCCCACAATGTCCTAGTCTTTTTGCTACAGTTGCTGTGAGATTTTGGGTACCCAACCAAAACAGTGTCATGTATTTCAATGTTAGTTGGGTTGCTATGATGAATGATGCAGCATAGCTGTTTGGGCACTAACATACTAATGCCAATATATAGGGAGTTGACGCAGCTAGGGCACGTAAGCTATGTCGGCATGTCAAGCAAAAAAGAATGGCTAATGTACACAAGTTAGTGAGTCAACAAACACAAATACAAAATCAAGACTAGCAAGCTGACAATTTTGACTATACAACCTACTAATTAGATTGGGCATTCTGATGAGCAAAAACATGAGTTCATAATGCAACAAAATAAAAGACGAGTGTTACACTAGCCTTAGACAATTTGGAATGATATTTTGTGCACAAAATAGCAACTCATCATTTTGAGGTCCTCAAACTTAGTGCAAAATGCTTCTTACAACTTAACATTACGTCTCTAACACTTCTCCAATCAAAATTAGTACAAAACATTTCAAATTAATCACTACAAAAACATGTTTAGGCTATGGAAAGGTTGTAGTCAACCAATATAGATAATGCAATGTAAGCAATCAATCTAAAGAGCAAGAAAATGAGATTATCAATGTGCAAATAGAATTGAAAGCAAATAAGTTGGTGGATGCAAACAATCCTAATTTGAAATAAAGAATGAAGCTCTGTGTTTACAAAACATTGCTCAGCTTAGATAAGGACCTTTAAAATCCAATTACATTTTTTATACTCAAGGATTGGAAAATTTAAACTCTTAGGCTTATAGGCTCATGGAATACTCAAAATTACAATCTACAAGTCCAATGACTTCTTTTTAATCAAGAACGATAATTACATTTGGGACTTTACAAAAACTTATATAGAGATTGGGACTCCTTAGCTGTCTGTTGGTTTTCATAATCTATCATATTCCAAAGCCATCGACATTCTCTGTGTTGCGTTGTAGCAGCATTCCCCCCTTCTATAATGCATGTCTGTGTCCTTTGAGATAGACATTGCTCTCTAGAGGTAGTAGATTCTTTCATCCAACCTTGCTTGATTGATTATTGATCATAAAGAATTGACACCCATTATTTATTGCTAATATATGTGCTGCTTTTGAAGATTTTTTAATAATGGATTGTCAAACTCAAAGATTCCATTGATAAAAGCTTCTTCATGTGCATGTAGCGTGAGGATAAAAACTGCAGCACTCTAGCATGAATTCTTTCAAGACATTGTGAGTGGATTGTCTTTGAGATCCTGGCATAGGCCTCTTCTTCCTCCCATATAAAAAGTCAATAGGTGGTATGTTTGGTGTGCATCTCTAAAAGCTTGTATGACACTGATCAACGTTGTGGAAAATTTGCAAAGCATTTGACAATCTAGATTTAATAAGTCCGTCATCAAGAGGTTGACTTTGGCTTTGAGAGATTTGAGCATGTAGTGCTCACTTGGTGGAAGGTGAGAAGGTGGATTGGGTAGGACATGGTAATTGAGCATTGTCTTCTTTCGAGACTTCCGTGCTTGAAGAGATTACTAGGTCCTTCTTTTGGGCAATACATGGGATTCAATCCACAAATTTCGAGGAGCAATTTTATTGATTGTTTCATTTGCAAGGTGGTGATGTAGCCATTGATTCCTCAACTTAAGTTGACTAACTCATATGGACTCTATCTCTAGTGGTGATTGTCACTATTTCATAATCCTTATGTATACTGAT
>NC_140932.1:125569544-125617458 GCF_014529385.1 Adiantum capillus-veneris
CATGCCTTTCGTGAGGGATTCACTCTTTGTAAAAAGGGACTTGCCACTTGCAGGCAAAAAAGTCTTAGGAAAACCTCTATCTACAATTAGTTTATTTTATATACCTTGATTGGATAATCTTTATTCCTAAGGAAGTACTCATCAGATTATTCTCGATGACAATCTGATTTGTGTGAAAAGGTTTATGTTTTGTAATATCGAAATTGAATTTGAAGTGGCATCAGATGAGATAACAAAAATTATGCGAGCAATGTTAACCTCTGATGGATTCATCAAAATCTCTCTCTCTATATATGTTGAATGGCATTTTTATTTAAGGATATCCCTAATAGAGAAGACATGTTTGTCTCATTTCATCTCCATCTCTCTCCTTCTCCTTCTCCTCTCTCCCACTCCCTTCCCTTGATTAAGAACTTAACCCCCCCCCCCCCCAATCCATCTCCTTATAATTCTAGAAGGCGAATTATCGGGGTCCATTCTGTAGCTTATAAGCTTATCTCCTGCTCATGGAGGGAGGCAAAGTGGTCTCGTTTGGTGCATGGCACCGGACAAATGTTTTAGGCCTAGCCCATCTCCAATATCGTCCGCTTGTGTTGCATTCTAGGCCTAGAGATCAACCCTTCCCTCTTCTTGTCAACTGCTCTAAGGGCGCCTTGAGGAGGTCAAGGGGTTTGTATCGGACAATGCTTGTATTATAGAACACAAGGCCTTAATGGCATTGAGTGTAGGTGCACAAAATGTCTTTAAAATGGCCTGGCCGCTTCCTAGGCACACTTCTATGCTTAATTCTTTGATCTAGTGAAACCCGTAGTCCCAAAGAAAGACAGTGATATTGCCCAAGTTGTTTCCTGGCGACTTCTTTTTTTAGAGCCACCATCTCTAAGCTTTGACCCTATGAACCTGGGTTTTGAGGGACCCCAACTCTAAAGCATATGCCCACAAACTTGTTCTCGCTTTAGAATAGAGTTGGAAAAATAAAAGTGAGATCAAGTAAAGCTTCGTTTGCTCTCCATAGGCTCGATTCTTCTTTGATTGAGATATCTATACAGATGCATGGCGGAAGAAGTTTCGGGCTATATGTTGCAATCCTTGATCCATATTCTTTCTACTACTTTCTAGATAGGTACTCTTTAGTGACACCTAAAAAGGAGATGACTCTTATTGTACCTATGGACTATGGCATGGAAGGTTGCACTACATAGATAGTAAGTAGAGGGAGCACCTAATCAGGACAAGGGCCTCAAAAGTATCATGATCATATGTCTTTCATAGTCAGTTGACACAAGAGTGCATTTATACAATGTCTCTTGTCATTCATTGATACAACCATGTCGACCTTTATGATAGCTATGATCATTCTACGTCCAGATGGAGAGTTTGTAATCAATTTGAGTGGAAAGGAAGCGAGATTCAATTTTCAAATTGACTTCGAAGACCAAGATCTCCCAGCAAGCTATTATAAATGCGTCTTGTAACGGAATATGGCTAATAGCATCGATTGTAGCGGAATATAAGTAACAATAGTGAGCATTCCCTTAAGAGGATTCTTAGTAAATAGACATAGAGTACTCAATCGAAGGTTTCAAAATAAACATCATAACTTGCTAGCTTGGCATGAACAATACTTCAATACTTCAAGAGAGAGAGAGAGAGAGAGAGAGAGAGAGAGAGAGGGGGGGAGGGCGAGAGATAGATATTTAGAGAAATTGACAACAATCGAGGACCGGATTTACTTGGAGCCACTCCTCCCTCCAAATAGATTTTGTATTATAGATTCTCCCTTGAAGAGAGACTTGGAACAATACATGCTTTGCTCCTAGTTGACACCTTAATGGTGCCATGAAGATGGTAAGCTTCATGCACCAGTATTATGTTTGTAACTTAGCATAGTAATATAGATGGTAGAGAAGATGAGCATGCCATTGAGTCTTGATCTCCTAGTTGGATTTGCATTCCATAGCCAAGTGGGGTTGGTGTAGGATCTCTACTTCTCAAGCTTGGAGAAGGAGATGTACTTATTGCTCAACACATGAGAGAGTGTGTTTGTGTACTGCGAATGTGAAAAAAGGAGTGCTCTCCCTTGCCTTCGTCGACATCTCTCTCTCGACTCTAGCTTGCTCCTAATTGGTGTATGGCAACCCTGGCCAATCACAAGCTATGGTCATATCAAGCAGTATGGGTAGCGTTTGGAAAGTTTCCTTCTTTCCCCCTTTTAGAAAGACATCTTAATTAATTTTTTTAAAGCATCTAAATTCTCTTTGGACCTCCCTAAAGTCCATCCAATAGGATTCAGGCACACTATGAGGGAAATAGGGCTAGGGGCTAACGTGTTTCCTTTAAGCATCTTGAGTCTTGGAATTGCCTTGAGTGTGTGTGTGTTCTCTCTCACGCCCTACTCTTAGGCTCATCCCCTCCTATGTAGGAGTCCTATTTGACCTGAACACCACAAGAAATTTGGTCATCGAGCACCTCAAGCACGTCCTCAATCATGACTCACGATGATAGACTGCTTTTGGCGTGTAGAAAGTAGCGTTTATATGCATGGTCATCTGTACAAAAAGATGTAAATACATGAATTTTGGAGCTTTCAAAGTGGTTTCAAGTTCTAAAAAAGGTGCAACGTGTGCACATTGTAAATATGCGTGGTTGCGTGTCGGCAGTCGGACACATGTACATGCCCGTATAGGGTATCGGGGTCTTGGATATGGTTTTAGCTGGCTTATTTTGGCTCTAGATAATGTGTTTGAGCTTTCTAGAATGTAAGTAATGCAAGTGGACAATTGTGGGTACTCTTATCCCGCTCGAGAAGTTTGACACATGCGGTAACTGTCTATTTGTTGAGCCTGATCTGCGGTGATACGTGCATCGCCCTAGAAGTGGTCCAAAATGGAATTTTGGGATGTGGAAATGTGTTCTGGGTATGGAGGATCAAGCGTGCAAAATTTGGTGAATTTTGGAGTTTGTTTGGGTTTTTTTCCTGCGAAAAATGCCCGTCAGGGGTCAAAACTGGCCAAAACTGGGCCAAAAAGGGTCAAAAAAGGTGTGAAATGGATTCAATTGCCACATCACTCATGGTGCTGTGAGTGTTGATGCTGAGGGAGATATTTTGAAGTAAAATATCAACACTTGCACCCTATGTGTATGGGAGTAAGCAGGGTTCCTACAGGTGGTCTAGTGCAATCCGTTGCGTTCGCGTCCTGTTTTCGAGTGTGTGGAGGAGTGAATGAGAGCTTTCTCTCTTCAATTTTTCACTTGGGAGAGTATATGGGAGTTCTGAGATTTCCATGGATGTGTGTGTGCAAGGAATTGAGGGAAGAAGGTGCGGCTTTCTGCAAGACTATGTGACCCTAAATCGTTGCCATTAGGGTTGGCGCTACTCCAAAGAGTCCAACAGAGTGGAGTTTGGTGAAGCTTTTGAAATGGTTTGAGAGTTTCCTTTTGTGGCTGGACTTTTTGGTTTTTTGATGGTTTTTCTTGTATATTTTGGTCATCAATCAAGCGTGATTTCAAGTGTTGATCACCTCGACTCACCTTGTAGTGTCTTCGTGCAGGCAAGGGCTTGTAGGTCGAGGCGTTTGGAGTTTTTATTAATTGAGCTTGTGGTAGAGTTTTTAGTGAGGTTTTGAGTGGTAGTGAGTGAGGTGAGGAATTTAAGTAAATACCTTATTTTGTGTTGACTTGTCTAGGTGTGTGAGTGTGCGCACGGCGTCTTTTGCTCCATCATCCTTTGCGATCCCGCTAGGGAGCGGAAATTTGCCGGTTGTGGACCCAGGTGAATTGGTTTTGCTATGAAGTTCGAGCTTCATTGAAGAAAAGTGGTGGTTTGGTTGAGGTGCAAGACTTCAATTTTGTGGAATTACTCACGCAAGGGAGAAGGGACTTTAAAGGGATGGCGTTTAGTCAGCCATGTTTACAGGGAAGGAGGATGTGAAGGACTGGATTGCGGACTTCGAGTGGCATACCCTTGGTATGCACATTGTGAATGACGAAGCCAAGCTTCATGTATTTCCTCTTGCGCTCAAAGGAGAACCTCGAGAGTGGTTTGAAGGTTTAGAGGAGGAAAAAAACAAACATGGGAGCTGGTGAAGTTGGCAATTTTTGACAGGTTTGGAAAGAAACTAACCGCAACGGAAGCGACGACAAAATTGAGAGGTTTGCAGCAAGATGTTCATGCTAGCTTTAAAGAGGTTTTGCACACTTCAAAGGACTTTGGGTTCAATTAGAGGCAACATCCCAAGTACCTCAGGGGATTTCTTTAAAGTGCGTCAGTTTATGGATTGTATCATCCAGTGTAAGGAGAAGGTCGATCAAGAGGAGCCTGCTACAGTTGAAAGAGCTATGGAAATTGCCGAGGCCAAGAGCAAGAAGATCAAGAGAAGGTGGGAGCAAGGCCTGACACATACTGAGCCAGTTGTGGTACAACCAATGGTCCCTCTGACAACGGATGATAGAGTGGAGCGAGTGGTTCAAGGTCCAGATCCTGTTACGGCCTGGGTTTTGCATGATCTTGCTGGTTAGTTGCAAGAATTAAGAATTAACATAATGAATAGGAACCAAAGAGAGCAGCGGCCAGCTGGAGAGGCAGGGGACGAAGTCTACAAGGTAGATTCTACAATTGTGATGAAGAGGGTCACTACTACGCCCTTGATTGTCCTGAACCACCAAGAGAGAGAGGAGGGATATGCCCCTTATATGGACGTGTTCAAGGAAGAAAATAAAGAGAAACATCACTAACAACTGCAACCATTGCTTGCAAATGGAGAAGGTAGGGCTATTAACATCATTACCGTTGAGCATCAAGATGTGGATGTTTTGGCCAATAAGAGATCTAGGCATGATAGGAGAAAAGAGATAGAAGAAGAGAGGGAAACAAGAGCAAGGAAAGGAAAGGCTAAGGTAGAAGACAAACCAGAAAGTAGCAAGAGGCGGCGAAGAAGTTAAAATTGGTCCATAGGGCTACCTCCTTGGCGAAGATGTTGAAGAGTATGATATTGTCGAAGACATACGAAATCAAAAGGCAAATATATGTTTCGTCAATTGGTGGCTTTGAACGTTAAATTGAGGAGGCAGTGGACCAAGTGTGTGAGTATGCGGCTTCCTTCCAAGAAGGAAAAGCATCAAAGCATGGTGTCATCTTTGAGGGTTGGTCACCCAGTGGATATGGTGCCAATAGTTGAAGCTATGCTAGGAAAGAAGACGGAAGCGCAAGCATATGTGGATGGTGCTGGGCAGGTGTGTGTCATGACCGAGGCTATCATGAAAGAAGCAGGCGTTAAGATGTCAGTGAATGCTTCGATCCGTATGAGGATGGCCAACCACAAAAAGGCAAGCTGTCTTGGAAGCTGAAGAGGTGAAGATAAAAGTCTTGGGGATTGAGTGCTTGGTTGATTGCTACGTGATGCAAGCCGGTGAGAATGCGTATCCAATCATTTTAGGGAGGCCAACAATGCTTAAGCTACTCTATCGAAACGAGTGCAAGCATATGAAACGAGAGGTCAACAATGCTTAAGCTACTCTTTGAAACCATTTATAGTAGGTCAATGGTGTGTGTGTGTGTGTATATATATATATATAGAGAGAGAGAGAGAGAGTGGTTTCAAGTTCAAAAAAAGGTGCAACATGTGCACATTGTAAATATGCGTGCTTGCGTGTCGGCAGTCGGACACATGTACATGCCCGTATAGGGTATCGGGGCCTTGGATGGTTTTAGGTGGCTTATTTTAGCTCTAGATCATGTGTTTGAGCTTTCTAGAATGTAAATAATGCAAGTGACAAGTGCGGGTACTCTAATCCCGCTCGAGAAGTTTGACACATGTGCTAACTGTCTGTTTGCGGGGCCTGATCTACGGTGATACGTGCATCGCCCTAGAAGTGGTAAAAAATGGAATGTGGGGATGTGGTAATGGGATTTGGGTATCGAGGATCAAACGTGTAAAATTTGGTGAATTTTGGAGTTCGTTTAAGTAATCCCGTTGCGGAGTGAATGAGAGCTTTCTCTCTTCAATTTTGCACTTGGGAGAGTGAATGCTGGGAGCCTGGCAGGGGACGAAGGCTACAAGGTAGATGCTACAATTGTGATGAAGAGGGTCACTACGCCCCTGATTGTCCTGAACCACCAAGAGAGAGACGAGGGATATACCCCTTATATGGATGTGATCGAGGAAGAATAGAAGAATCATCAAGAACGGGCACTAGAAGCACTGCCGTTGCAACAACAACTGCAACCGTTGCTTGCAAATGGAGAAGATAGGTCTATTAACATCATTACCCTTCAGCATCAAGATGTGGATTGTTTTTGCCAATAAGAGATCTAGGCATGATAGGGAGAAAGAGAGAGAAGAAGAGAGGGAAACAAGAGCAAGGAAAGGAAAGGCTAAGGTAGAAGACAAACCAGAAAGTAACAAGAGGCGGCGAAGAAGGAAAATTGGTCCAAAGGACTACCTCCTTGGCCAAGGTGTTGAAGAGTATGATATTGTCGAAGACATACAAAATCAAAAGGCAAATATATCTTTTGGTCAATTGGTGGCTTTGAACGCTAAATTGAGGAGGCAGTGGACCAAGTGCGTGAGTACGCGGCTTCCTTCCAAGAAGGAAAAGCGTCAAAGCATGGTGTCATCTTTGAGGGTTGGTCACCTAGTGGATATGGTGCCAATAGTTGAAGCTATGCTGGGAAACAAGACGGAAGTGCAAGCATATGAGGATGGTGGTGCCCAGGTGTGTGTCATGACCGAGGCTATCATGAAAGAAGTAGGCGTTAAGATGTCAGTGAATGCTTCGATCCGTATGAGGATGGCCAACCACAAAGGCAAGGTGTCTTGGAATAGTACGTTGAAGATGTGAAGATAAAAGTTTTCGGGATTTAGTGCTTGGTTGATTGCTACGTGATGCAAGCGGGTGAGAATGCGTATCCAATCATTTTAGGGAGGCCAACAATGCTTAAGCTACTCTATCGAAACGAGTGCAAGCATATGAAACGAGAGGTCAACAATGCTTAAGTTACTCTATGAAAGCATTTATAGTAGCTCAATTGTATATATATATATATATATATATATATATATATATATATATATATATATATATATATATATATATATCTATATCTATATCTATATATATATCTATATATATATTATATAATATATCTATATCTATATCTATATATATATATATAGGGTTGTTAACACTAGAATGATAACCTAACAGGACATAAAAGTGTCCTTTCAGGGTTTTAGGAAAAAATTCCAAAACCATAGTAGATCCACTCCTTTGAAAAATCCTTTCATGAGCTTATAGTTCAGTAACTACTACATATGGAAAAATGAGAAACTTGTAATTTTTCTCATCCCTTGGTCACTACAAGTCTCCAAAGTTGATGGACCAGTGCATTTTGCCCAAAACAGCAATTTCTTACGATTCGTTGCATATAAATAAGAGTGGAGATTTTTGTAGGACATAAGATAAAATGCCCCGTTAACTTCAATGGGTTAGTGACCAAAACATAGGGTTGCTTTTACCTCACTAATTTGTTTTTGGGCAAAAAAAAAAGGGTACAAAAAAGTTGCATTTTTGCATTCTTCGGACCTATCATTAAAGTTTCTATAGTCACGCTCAATATAGATACTATATACATGTTTTCTTAGTTCCCTTTGGGCCTTTGGATTCAAAAGGAGCCATGGAGCATGTCAAAAGGATAATGGATCTCTTACGATTGGAACCTTGGGGCAATGATAAAGTGTTAAATACAACAAACATGAAAAAACTGGGTTTAGCATTATGACCTCTAGAAACCCATAGAAACTACTCAATATCTAGCCAAGTTTGTACTCTATCATTAGATATGGTTACTACCTACAAAATACACACAATTGGCCTAAGAAACTAGCAATATTGAGAAAGTTATACTTGCTACTCTAAAATGTATCGTATTCTTCAGCAATCAAAAAACTCAACCATCATCATATACTATGCTATATAGCATATTAGGTCCCCCAAAACTCAAGGAAGATTAGCTTTATGTTATACATTACACTTACATAATCAAAATTGAATTTGAATATCAAGAAAGCCCCAAAAAAATCATAAAAGTGGTAATTTTGGCCAAAAAACAGGATTATGCAATTCTTGTAAATTGGTCATAACTTTCAATTTTAACACTTAGCTCTCTCTACAAGCATCAAAACATGTTGAGAACTATGAAGGCGTAACCTCTAGCGATCTAAACCTCACAAACATGAAGTTTAGAGTGGTATAGTTGCTAAAATTGAAAAAAAGCCAAAAACAGGACCCGTTTTTTGACAACGTTTAGGTTCAAAAATGTTGTGCAAGAGTAAGGTTAATGGTGAGATCGATACTCCAAAAAAAATGCTAACTTTTTTTCAGCTCATAAGGCAACTTTGTGGATATATAGCACCTAGAAATTCATTTTCATACTCTTCAAATAATTCAAGCAAAATGGTCACTTAACAGGACATAAAAGTGTCCTGTTACCATTATAGTCTTAAAGAACCTTGAAAGGGCATATTATAAAACAAGAGTGATGTAGCTGCTTTGAACATTGTAAAGTACATTTGAAATATTTTATTATAACGGTGGGTGTATATAGATCTATGGGTTTTCTCTTTGAGCCCGCAAGGGATTTTCATCATAGGTAGGGACCTTCATTTGAGTAGGGGTGTTGAGCTATATATAGTATCTCTACATAAAGCACCTTGGTCCCCTCTATATAAACTCATCTCATTTGATCAATTGACACACTTTTTGGGGTTGTCCATCTCACGTCTCGTCTTGGTCTCCCCTCAACTTCTCTCTCGGCTTTGCTCGTCTACATGTTGTTTCTCCCTCTAGTTCAAGGGAATATAGTTTCATGTTATATTCAGCTAAAGAATGTATACCTCCTACAACACATAATCTGGGTTAGGGTCATTTTAGCACATTGAAACACGCATGTAGACCGAGTATCATATAAAAAATTAATGAAGCATGCACACTTTCACCAAGTGGAAAATTTTACCACACTTACCAAAACACAGTTTTTTTGAAGCCAACAGTGTAGTTGATTACATTCACACATGCATGCATGGAAGATGCATTCAAACATGCATGCATCTAAAACAAGTGAAAAAAAGTAAAATTAGGGATATTCAATGTTCAACTCTTTGCCTCCTCATGGACTTGCTCGGACCCTCTTCATCGAAAAGGGCAAATGCTTCCATGGACACAATCTTCTTAGCACTTGTCCTTGTCTTCGGGATGCTTTTATCTTCCACATCCATACTAGGTTTCATTGTCTCGTTCATACTCGAGGGATTTCATCTCACTATCCTTCCCCTTTGGTTTTGGTTTGGGACCAGATGAGCACACTTGCGTAATGGGGTCGTCATGGAACCACGCTATCAGCTCCTTTAAAGGAAAGAGAACGAGCACAACTAGGGTAGAGCACTATCAGAGCGAGAGTTCCACCTACCACATGAATAGAGAAATCTACCGTTCATAGAGTGATTGCAAGCAAGCTCAACAGAAACCTTTTTAAAATGGCACTACTTGACTCTCTCCCACAAGTTGAAATATTCTCCACTTCCAAAAAAAATGAGCCCATCACCTTACCTTCTTTTTACACATATGGTCACACTTTAAAAATTTCTTCATTTGGCTTCAATATTAAAAAAGTATAATGTTTTGCAACCACTAGACTCCCTCTAAAAGTCCAAATATTGCAACTGCATCTAGCTCTTAGTGAAACATTTAAAAATTAAGATTGATCTCACTTATTGAAAATGTTACAAAATAACAAGGGATATTTTTTTAAAAGGCATAGTGTTCAAACACCTCAGTGCATCACCAGGGGTGCACTACAAGAGGTTGTGTGCACTTGTGACGTTGTTAGCGATGGAAATACATTGGGTTTTTATACTCCCCGGCATGGCTAACAGCGTCGATACTAGAATGTCGCTATAACCATCGCTATATAACGACGCCTATAGTGACGATCATAGCAACGTTTACAGGCCACCTATAGCGACGATGCAGAGCCTTATATAGTGATGCTCATTGCAACACCTGAGAGATTTTTTTTTTTGGTGAAATGCCCTGCCCCCATCAACCATATTGAATGTTTCAATAATTGAGTAAACCTAAATGAATCCAAGATAAGCCCAGATTCACCTTTGAAAGAAAGTGCAAGCTTAGATATAGCGCGAAGGTGACTAGTCACCCACAAGACAATATAACATTAACTCCATCATCCATAGTATTGTTTGCAGAATAAGATACAAAACTAACAAAAGTAAATTGATGAAACTAAATCAATGACAATTGTACACATCATAGGCAAAATCACTTGATAGTTAAACTTTGCAAATGTAATAGTTACAACACCATTGTCATTATTGAAAAAATATTTACATGGTTTTCTAATAGTTACGAAAAGGCGTATAATCATCATCTCATGATACATGTGCTATGACAAAAGGCAAGTAAATTGCTATTTAGCTACGGCTAGATAGACATCGTCTAATAAGACGTCTCATCGCGTCCATGCGTATCTGTCGGATTTCTGAAAAAAAGACAATAAGACGCTTTCTGTAAGTATAAATATATAATTATAAAACAATATATACAACAAATAGAAAAGAGTAAACCCTATACTAACCATGCTGCCGCGAGAAATCAGAATGTCCATCAGGGGTGTTTAAGCCCTTACTGCCTGCGTACTCGCGCTCGTACGGGTGTGGGGTCACGTCCTATCATCGACCACTGTCCAATACATACAAAGAATCCATTATGTTAGAATTAAAAACACTAAACCCTAAACTATCAAACTAAAGAGCAATGCAAAAACACTTATAAAATCGGCCTTGAATGGATACCACCCGTCTCTCCACGAGTTGAAACATTCTCCACTCCAGAAAATAATGAGCCCATCACATTAAAGTTGTTTTACACATATGGTCACACTTTAAAAATTTCTTCATTTGGCTTCAATATTAAAAAGTATAATGTTTTGCAACCACTAGGACTCCCTCTAAAAGTCCAAATATTGCAACTGCATCTAGCTCTTAGTGAAACATTTAAAAATTAAGATTGATCTCACTTATTGAAAATGTTACAAAATAACAAGGGATATTTTTTTTAAAAGGCATAGTGTTCAAACACCTCAGTGCATCACCAGGGGTGCAACTAAAGAGGTTGTGTGCACTTGTGACGTTGTGTTAGCGATGAAAACATTGGGTTTTTATACTCCCGGCATCGCTAAAAGCGTCGCTAACAGCGTCGATACTAGAACGTCGCTATAAACCATCGCTATATACCGACGCCTATAGTGACGATCATAGCAACGTTTACAGGCCACCCATAGCGACGATGCAGAGCCTTATATAGTGATGCTCATTGCAACACCTGAGAGATTTTTTTTTGGTGAAATGCCCTGCCCCCATCAACCATATGAATGTTTCAATAATTGAGTAAAACTAAATGAATGCAAGATAAGCCCAGATTCACCTTTGAAAGAAAGTGCAAGCTTAGATATAGCCGAAGGTGACTAGTCACCCACAAGACAATATAACCATTAACTCCATCATCCATAGTATTGTTTGCAGAATAAGATACAAAACTAACAAAAGTAAATTGATGAAACTAAATCAATGACAATTGTACACATCATAGGCAAAATCACTTGATAGTTAAACTTTGCAAATGTAATAGTTACAACACCATTGTCATTATTGAAAAATATACATGGTTTTCTAATAGTTACAAAAAGACGTTTATAAAATCATCTCATGATACATGTGCTATGACAAAAGGAAGTAATGCTATCTAGCTACGGCTAGACTGACATCGTCTAATCAGACATCTCATCGCATCATCCGTATCTGTCAGATTCTCCAAAAAAAAACAATAAGACAGCTTTCTATAAGTATAAAATATATAATTATAAAACAATACAACAAATAGAAAAGAGTAAACCCTATAACTAACCATGCTGCCGCGAGAACTCAGAATGTCCATCAGGGCGTTTAAGCCCTTCCTGCCTGCGTACTCGCGCTCTACGGTGTGGGGTCATGTTCTGTCATCGACACTGTCAATACACACAAAGAACCCAGTATGTTAGAATTTAAAAAAAACCCTAAACCCTAAACTATCAACCTAAAGAGCAATGCAAAAACACTTATAAAATCGGCATGATACCCACCCGTCTCTCCCACCAGTTGAAACATTCTCCACTCCAGAAAATAATGAGCCCATCATGTTATTGTTGTTTTACACATATGGTCACATTTAAAAATTTCTTCATTCGGCTTCAATTTTAAAAGTATTAACGTTGTGCAACCACTGGATTCCCTCCAAAATTCCAAAGGCTTGTGGCTAAGTCCCAGTCAGGGTGGAATAAAAAAGAGTCCTTTTTGTTACCACAAATCTTGCTTTTAGCCTTGTCCAAATATTTGCAACTGCATCTGGCTCTTAGTGAAACATTTAAAAATTAAGATTGATCTCTCTCATTGAAAATGTGTCAAAATAACAAGGGATATTTTTTTAAAAGGCATAGTGTTCAGACACCTCAGTGCATCACTAGGGGTGGACATATTAGACATACAAACATTTGACCTCAATCTAGCAGGAACCTAAGGAAGATCAATAGTAAGATTAGAAGGTGGAAGTACATACTCCTCCCCTTTCCTAGCTGAGTGATTGTGGTTAACTCCTTGATTATTGAATAAATATTCTTCGTGTCCTCTATCTTGAAAATGGACAAACACAATTGGAAAGAATTTTTAAAGCCCATTTAAACGATCAAATATTATTTGTCTCGTCTATCTTAAACATGACCGAATGCAATTGGTCCACTATTGAAAATAATTTATAAACCCATCAAACCATTCTATCAAGAAACAACACAAACAACACAACTTCATGGTATTGGGGGGAATGGAAATGGGTGGTGAGAACCAAGGTGGCATTCGAATCCTACACCTATAAAATAATTTCTAAAACCCATGAAACCATTCCTATCAAGAAACAACACAAACAACACAACTCCATGGTAGTGGGGGAAATGGAAATGGGTGGTGAGAACCGAGGTGGCATTGGAATCCTACACCTAATGCTCTACATAAAAGCCTTCTATGCAAACCAGGAAGTATCCTTTACACATCATGGGTCGGATTGGGCATCCATGGCTTGGGATATGCTTGACAAAGTAGAGATTACTTTACAAGAAGGCCCATGGAAGGAGTCTATCGTGCATGGAAAAATGGTTTCTTCAAGGTGGATTTCTTTAAAAGTTGGAGATCGATAAAGTGGCGACAAAGTGGCATCATCATAAGAGGGGGAGACCTTCAGATACGTCACGTGCTCCATCTTTCACTGGTCTCCTTAGCTGTCCAACCTAGGAACATGTTAGGTTTTGGATAAATGTTTCCATAAATATGAATAACGAAGGAATATCAAAGGTGGCATGTACCAATGAAATAGTGGGGACCTTGTAGTTTGTGTCAAAACTTGTCCAAATTTGTAATTTGATGTTCCTCTTTCAAAGATGTATGCAATAATATATAGTATTGTAATATTTTCTTTTGGGACTGTGACAAATTGCATTCCAAATATTTTTCAAAGGTATGATATCAACGACACTCAATTTTGTTCCACTAACCCTATTTTCAGCCATTGAGCAATAGAGTCTCACAAGTAATGTTCAATTCCCAATACCTTTCGTTGGGAAGAAGCTCAACCGGAAAGCTTGGCTTTGGTCAAGGACATAACTTTTGCACTACCAAAAACACTAGGAACTTATAAGAAGCTTATTTGCAAAGCAGATTGGATCACTCCCCTCATGAAATTCAAAGGGTAGAAAATAATAAGATTAATCCTTTTCCAAGGTATTCACTAGTTACCTTATGGTATCATGTGAGTGTACAATAAGGGGGTTTTGAAAGAAAAGAATGCAAATTTTACAAAGGGATAAAACAAGGCAATTTATGTGCATGCAAGTGACATCTCCGTATTACTACAAGAGAGTTCCCCCTCATCACTATATCACACGGGTATGGTCAAATGGGATCAATGGTCGAGGAGGAAAAGGCGGGGTGCGTCAATCATGGACCATCAGATCTAAGGTTGCCCCAAATTGACCAGTTTGTCCGAATTTACAATTTTGCGCCGAATTTACTAATCGGCCTAGATTTACAATATGACATACTCGAATCTCCTATATTTCAACGTACGCATGAGGGTGTAGTGGTTCATGCACATGACTCGTGGTGGGGAGGTCAAAGGTTCAAGACATGGGGTGCGGATCGACCCGAATTTACAAGCCTACCCGTATTTACTTTTCTCCCCGAATTTACAAATGCGCATCTGACGGCCCAGATCACCTCGATCGTCCATCCCATTTGAGATGCCTGGGCGACATAGTGTGGAGAGTCCCCATGAATGCTTTGAGATAAATGCCCTATTGGACAATGTAGCTAAAACTTGCTTAGATGATCTTCCGTGTCAAGTGTATGTAAGCAGGCTGGTGCGTAGACTAATGCTCAATAAAAATCATTGTCTACGTAAGCAGACTGGTGCCTAGATCAATGCTCAATAAAAATCATTTTAGCAACCCAAGCGTGTATTTTGTATGGATGTTGAGTAAATGCCGATTTTTACGGTACAATTGTCTAAATTTTGTTGTATTTCTCTAGGCCCAGTTTTTTGTACTAGGCCCAGTGCGACAAAACTGGAAGAGTGCCCTTAATTTTGTCCGCAAAACGGGAATGGCTTCAAATTTTGTCCGCAGAACGGGAAGAGGTGCCCTTAATTTGTTGGGTTAGAGAAAATGCTTTTGTAAAGCTCTACATCACGCTTTTCTTTCCATTACTTTATGTCAAGTGGGGGTACTGCCGGGTTTTGCATGATCTTGCTGGTCAGTTGCAAGAATTAAGAATTAACATAATGAATAGGAACCAAAGAGAGCAGCGGCCAGCTTGGAGAGGCAGGGGACGAAGGCTACAAGGTAGACGCTACAATTGTGATGAAGAGGGTCACTATGCCCTTGATTGTCCTGAACCACCAAGAGAGAGAGGAGGGATATGCCCCTATATGGACGTGTTCGAGGAAGAAAATAGAAGAGATCATCAATAACAACTCCAACCATTGCTTGCAAATGGAGAAGGTAGGGCTATTAACATCATTACCGTTGAGCATCAAGATGTGGATGTTTTGGCCAATAAGAGATCTAGGCATGATAGGAGAAAGAGATAGAAGAAGAGAGGGAAACAAGAGCAAGGAAAGGAAAGGCTAAGGTAGAAGACAAACCAGAAAGTAGCAAGAGGCGGCGAAGAAGGAAAATTGGTCCATAGGGCTACCTCCTTGGCGAAGGTGTTGAAGAGTATGATATTGTCGAAGACATACGAAATCAAAAGGCAAATATATCTTTTCGTCAATTGGTGGCTTTGAACGCTAAATTGAGGAGGCAGTGGACCAAGTGTGTGAGTATGCGGCTTCCTTCCAAGAAGGAAAAGCATCAAAGCATGGTGTCATCTTTGAGGGTTGGTCACCCAGTGGATATGGTGCCAATAGTTGAAGCTATGCTAGGAAAGAAGACGGAAGTGCAAGCATATGTGGATGGTGGTGTGCGCAGGTGTGTGTCATGACCGAGGCTATCATGAAAGAAGCAGGCGTTAAGATGTCAGTGAATGCTTCGATCCGTATGAGGATGGTCAACCACAAAAAGGCAAGCTGTCTTGGAATAGCTGAAGAAGTGAAGATAAAAGTCTTGGGGATTGAGTGCTTGGTTGATTGCTACATGATGCAAGCCGGTGAGAATGCGTATCCAATCATTTTAGGGAGGCCAACAATGCTTCAGCTACTCTATCAAAACGAGTGCAAGCATATGAAATGAGAGGTCAACAATGCTTAAGCTACTCTTTCAAACCATTTATACGGGGTCAACTAGACCACAAATAACAGGGCGGTGCTCGTCGGGGTCAGACAGGGCAAAAAAAGCTCCTCTGATTCATGGTGTGTAGGCAGTAGATCTGTCACTACCAGATCTGCTCCTTGCACGCCGTGGCGTAGAAGGGAAATTTGTTGTCCCGTCTAACCCGCCGAGCATCGCCGTGGTCATTTGTGCTCGATTGACCCCGTAGAGATCTAGCGTTAGAGAGAAAACTCTGTGTGGGTGAGGGTGGACGGGGAGGGTGAGTTTAATTAAATATTTTAATGCATCTAAATTCTCATTGGACATCCCTAAAGGCCATCCAATAGGATTCAGGCACACTATAAGGGAAATAGGACTAGGGGCTTGACATGTTTCCTTTAAGCATCTTGAGTCTTGGGATTGCCTTGAGTATATGTGTGTGTGTGGTGTGTGTGTTCTCTCTCACTCCCTACTCTTTGGGCTCGTCGCCTCCTATGTAGGAGTCATGTTTGGCTTGAACACCACAAGCGCTTTGGTCATCAAGCACGTCCTTAGTCATGACTCACGACAAGAAACTCAAGCACCTTAGTCATTAAGTACAACAATCATTTCAAGCACCTTAGTCTGCTCAAGCACCTCAAGGAACTCCAGAATGGACCTAGCTTGCCTAAGCTCTAAAGTATCAAACGGTACTAGATCTAAGGACCCTTAAGACTAACCTTTTGAGGTCTTTATTGACGCTAACCCTAAGTTCTTCTAAACTCCATTATATGTTCATTGCTCTTTTGTAGACCATCTCCTTTTGGACCCTCAATGAGATGTAGCCTTCTCTCCCTTTGGTCACGTGTTGAGATAGGTCTAAAAGAGAATATCTATATTCTAACTCTTGTTCCCATTCATTTTTCCACATTAAATGATCAATTCAATAATAGAAAATAATTTGGGATAGATAGTTATTAGATTTTATGACATTACCTCTGTCATCAAACCGTAGTCCTCCTCGCCTATGAGGTAGAGAAGGTAAAGCCTTAGTCATTCGTCAATGTTTCTTCGCGGCTAGATTCTGGCCGGCTGCCAAGCCTCACCATATTGATGGTGGAGCGGCCATGGACTTACATTTGAAGAAATACTTGATACAAGGAAGCATAGGAAAATATCGAAAAACCTTTTGTGGAATTTTTGTTCGTGGAGATATACTCGATATCTCTCGGGATCACATTTCGGACACTTCTCTATGTCTATGTATTCCCCTCTGAAAAGAATGCAGTCATTAGGACAAGCGTGGACCGAATTGTAGTCTATCCCAAGTTTCGCAAGATCTTTCTTGGTTCCTCTCTGGAATCTGGCATCACATTATCTGCCGACAGTGTGTGCTCTTTGAGCAATCTACATAGCGAAAAAATGAGGTACAATTGTGTAAAAATCTATCAGGTCATTATACATCTAGAGTTTTTTCTTAAAGTAAACACATTGTAAATAGATCACCTGAAAAGTGTTGTGACACTAGTGTCACTCCATCCAAACTTTGTCTATATGTTAAGAAGAACTAGGAGCGCCTTCAATCTAGACACACGTGCTCCATCATACAATGGTGTATCGGCTTCACTTTTCATATCATCATAGATAATCCTCTCTAAATCCATGATCGTCTCAATAATTTTATCGATCTCAGGCTCAAACATTGACTTGTTGGGAATGTGGTCTGCATGATCATCCCCCGAGGTGTCAAAGGCTACATCTTGTGGCCTCACATATGCTGCTTGACCAAAGCGCCTGCGAACACGTCTATTGGGTTGCAAGATTGTTGCCTATTGGCCAGCGTGAGATTCTGACGAGTTATAATTGGAAACAACTCGCTCTATAATAGATGGATCGAACGCGCTGAATTCGCGAAAGTGCTGCAAAGAAACACGTCTTGTCCGTCTTACAACATGCTTGCATTGATTACAAGGACATAAGATCCTAGTTGAGAGATATGTGTTTCGGTTTGACGGCCCCACTCTCTCTCTTTGTTCACACTGTAAACTACCTCACATTCCCAAGTCATGTCCAATCCTCCCACACCTCGGTCTAGAGGTGCAGGAGATTTGAACCACCGGGTTATAATCTTGTCTTGATTGGTCAATGCCTATATTTGTGGGTACAAGAAATCTACACACCCACATCTACATGATAGTGCATGTAGTGGACAAAACCCCTTTGCCTCTTCTCTAGCTGTAGCATTTCTCAACATCTTAACATCTTTTCACAATAGATCTTTGTCTGTAGCATGCAGGTACGCCATTCTTGCAATGTAGCTGATGCCTGCTCAATGTCATGGATGCTTGAGAGTCAGTCGTTGCCTGTATCAACGCCTATGTCATCGCCTACATCATCGCTAGAATCTAGAAGTATCTAGAAGATTCTATAAGTTTTAAAAGTATCAAGGAGATTTTAGAAGTTTCTAGAAGCATGGAGAAGATTCCAGAAGAATCTAGAAGGTTCTGGAAAGCTCTAGAAAGTTGAAGAAGGTTCTAGAAGAACTAGAAGGATCAAGAAATTTCTAGAATCTTGGAGAAGATTCCGAAAGAATCTAGAAGTTTTTGGAAAGCTGTAGAAAGTTGAAGAAGGATCCAGAAGGTTCTAGAAGCACTAGAAGGATCAAGAAGGTTCTAGAAGATTCTAACGTCCTCAAGAAGAAACCTAGTAAGTCCTAACCTCCTCAAGTAACCTCCTCAAGCACTAGTATAAATAGGGGTCTTGGGCCACAAGCCCCTGAGTCTTGCCAACACCAGTTGTGAGCCTTCTATGAGGAAATCCCTCGTCTAGTTCTTATGTTCAAGTCTTGTCCTGGCAATCAAGCCTTGTCTTGTACTCAAGTCATGTAATCCAAGTCTTCTATCTAGCTCTCTTAATAAAGTATTAATTCTTGTAATCATTATTAAGCTTATCATAAAATCCAAGTTCTTGTACATTGTGAGCGCCTCCTCTTGCTCTCTTGTAGCTCTATATGCGCTCATAACAGTTTGGCAAGACTACCATCTCTTAATCTTCTCAAGCCATCATTGAGCCGACAATGGAAGGTCTCATCAACACATTGCAAAGCATTCAAGCTCAATTACAAGAACTTCGCGAGAGTATCTCTCAACTTCAAGCAAGGCAACCCCTAATATTGGGACCAGCGTTGCAAGATCTTCAACGTCAAATTCAAGAGCTTCAAGAGACAAGCACACATCAAGCACAAGGTGCAAGATCCAGCTATTCTCAAACAATAAGATGGAGCCGAAGGTCAGCATGCCGGAAAAATTTGATGGGACTAGATCAAAGTTTAGAGGTTTTCTCGAACAAGTGCATCTCTTCATTCGAATGCAACGAGAGCATTATCCAGATGATGTCTCTCAAGTAGGCCTTATTGGGACCCTCCTCTCAGGTATGGCTCTCTCTTGGTTTTCTCCCTTACTTGAAAAAGAATCTCCTCTCCTTAATGACTTTGAAGCTTTTGTGTGGGAGTTCTCTGTAACCTTTGGGGATATTGATAGAGTAAGGGTTGCTGAAAGAAAACTTAGAAATCTCCGCCAAGTATCAAGACCTGCATTCGTCTATGCATCCAAATTTCAACAGCTCACTTGTGATCTGACTTGGCATGAGGAATATTTCATTAGCCAATTTCAGTGGGGATTAAAGGATGACATAAAAGATCTTTTATTGACTATGCCAAAGGCTCACACACTAAGCGAGTTCTTCTCTCAAGCAATAGAATGTGATAATCGACTATTTGAAGGAGACAGGAGAAGCGTCTTGCGGCAACATTGTGACCCCAAATAGAAGTGACACATAATGGATACACACCTCAACAGGGCCATGAATCAAGCGTTGAGCCCATGCAAATTGATTCAGCACGGTTTGAACCTCTCTGAGCCTAGGAGAAGCAAAGGCGACGCATTAATGGCTTATGTATGTACTGCGGAGAACAGGGGCACATAGGTCGACAGTGTCCAAGGAAGGGAAGGATCAAGGTTCATGGTGCAATGGCCTCAATGTGTTCACAAAACATGGACGTCCAACCCCAATAGAGACCAACAGGTTGAACAAAAGGCAAACAAAAGGCACAATGGGGACAGAGACTTCCCGACCAATTGGGACCACCCATCTCATAGGCATTGGCAACCTAAGCCAAGCCCCCACTTTCCACCCCCACACTCACACTTCCTTGTGTGAACTAATTACTACCACAAAGGTTGTTCAACATAATCATTCCTTGTTTTAATTCCGAAGCACATTGTTCGTTAAGACATCCCTTCAATCAATATTGCAAACAACACCAAGACAGTATTCTAGTAAAATTCTACTCAAACTTATTCATTAAAATTCCAATGTTCTGGAGGTACAACATCCCCCTCCAGCGAGAGTTTACTCCTCCAGTTGTCCCCTAGCTGCCCATACAACTAGGTATGTCCACCGCATAGAAAGCACGACATGGACATTCCCACCGCTTAACCAGCAGACGTGGATCCCACCGCTTAACCAGCAGTCGTGGATTCAAGAGCCCTTAACCAGGACTCTGCCCCTGTGATCAGGAGGGGATTCATGACTAATTCAACATTGGAAACAGAATGAACATGCTGTGCTAATTTTCCCTAGCAAACATTCTTTCCTATTGCAACAGTATATCCGTCAATCATTTCTTTCCTACTTTAGACTTTAATATTAATATACAAACGAATTCAATTGCCGAGGTTTCCGTCGGATTTCTCCAACATGCTTGGGGATATGTTCATTCCTAGCTAAACGTTGTCGAGAAATTTGCGGTCTTGTCGGGAAAGCACCGGGCTTATGGCTGTGAGAGTTTGTGAGAGAACTCAAAAAAAAACTATATGAAGGAGTTAAACCATAGATGCCATGAAGACTAGGGTTTGCAAGGAAGTGCAATAAAAAAAGACCCACTCTTTTTCTCTTGCACTTACACACACAAAAAAAGAATACAAAAGAGAATGTCAAAATAACACAAAGATGAAAACATCAAGGCTATGGTCATATCGTATCATGGGTAGTATGAAAGGGTTAATAGATGAGTTAATGGAATTCAATCTTGACTAACCAAATAGGCTACGAGTTGTTCTTTGGAATTGTAGTTTTGTGCTTACCATAATATATATATTTTGTCTAGTGATTGGGATTAATTATGTATACAAATCCTCTTGGTTCATAGTAAGATAACTACGCTTACGTCAAAAGAAAAGTTATAGTCTATGAGAGGTAGTATAATGGGCTGCAAGAAAGAATTCTTTCTCTAGAGTTGCTGCGAATGAATAGAGAGAAAGCCAGTGATTATTATCTTCAACAAGCAGAGACAAGGATGGAGAAAATTAATAAGAGGGACAAACGGTTGGGTCCATACAAAGTGAAGGAGATTTGGTGATGAAATATGATTCTTGCTTGATTTTACTTTTCAGAAATTGAGGGACAAATGGTTGGGTCCATACAGAGTGAAGCATGTATTTTCTAATGGCACCTATGAGTTGGAAAAATTGTCTGGTGAACGTTTGAGCTACAGAAAAAATGGTTATAGACTGAAGAAATATTTTTCAAGGGATGTGGTTCTAGATGCAAATAGTCTCTTGGTTGAGCATAAATGCTCTACCTAGAGGGTGGGCAATGATGATAGACCTCTTTTGGCGTGTACAAAGTAGCGTTTATATGCATGGTCATATGTACAAAAAGATGTAAATACATGAATTTGGGAGCTTTGCAAAGTGGTTTCAAGTTCAAAAAAAGGTGCAACGTGTGTGCACATTGTAAATATGCGTGCTTGCGTGTCGGCAGTCGGACACATGTACATGCCCGTATAGGGTATCGGGGCCTTGGATATGGTTTTAGGTGGCTTATTTTGGCTCTAGATAATGTGTTTGAGCTTTCTAGAATGTAAATAATGCAAGTGACAAGTGTGGGTACTCTAATCCCGCTCGAGAAGTTTGACACATGTGGTAACTGTCTGTTTGCGGGGCCTGATCTGCGGTGGTACGTGCATCGCCCTAGAAGTGGTCAAAAATGGAATGTGGGGATGTGGAAATGGGATTTTGGTATCGAGGATCAAACGTGTGAAATTTGGTGAATTTTGGAGTTCGTTTAGGTATTTTCCTGCGAAAAATGTCCGCCAGGGGTCAAACTGGCCAAAAACTAGGCCAAAAAAGGTCAAAAAATGATCAAAAAAGGTGTGAAATTGCTTCAAATTGCCACATCACTCATGTTTCCGTGAGTGTTGAGGCTGAGGGAGAACTTTTGAAGTACAATATCAACACTTTCACACCTATGTGTATGGGAGGAAGCAAGGTTCCTACAGGTGGTCTAGTGCAATCCCGTTGCGGAGTGAATGAGGCTTTCTCTCTTCAATTTTGCACTTGGAGAGTCTATGGGAGTTATGAGGTTTCCATAGATGTGTGTGTGCAAGGAATTGAGGGAAGAAGGTGCGGCTTTCTACAAGACTATGTGACCCTGTATCGGTGCCATTAGGGTTGGCGCTACTCTAAAGAGTCCAACAGAGTGGATTTTGGTGAAGCTTTTGCAATGGTTTGAGAGTGGCCTGTTGTGGATGGATTTTTTGGTTTTTTGATGGTTTTTCTTGTATATTTTTGTCACCATCAAGCGTGATTTTCAAGTGTTGATCACCTCGACTCACCTTGTAGTGTCTGCGGGTAGGCAAGGGCTTGTACCCCTATGTGTATGGGAGAAAGCAGGGTTCCTACAGGTGGTCTAGTGCAATCCCATTGCGTTCGCGTCCGGTTTTTGAGTGTGTGGAGGAGTGAATGAGAGCTTTCTCTCTTCAATTTTTCACTTAGGAGAGTCTATGGGAGTTCTGAGGTTTCCATTGATGTGTGTGTGCAAGGAATTGAGGGAAGAAGGTGCGGATTTCTGCAAGACTATGTGACCCTATATCGGTGCCATTAGGGTTGCGCTACTCCAAAGAGTCCAACAGAGTGGAGTTTGGTGAAGCTTTTGCCATGGTTTGAGAGTTTCCTTTTGTGGCTGGAGTTTTTGGTTTTCTAAATGGGTTTTCTTGTATATTTTGGTCATCAATCAAGCGTGATTTCAAGTGTTGGATCACCTCGACTCACCTTGTAGTGTCTGCGTGCAGGCAAGGGCTTGTAGGTCGAGGCGTTTGGAGTTTGAATTGAGCTTGTGGGTAGAGTTTTTAGGGAGCTTTTGAGTGGTAGTGAGTGAGGTGAGTAATTCAAGTAAACTCCTTGTGTTTGTGTTAAGTTGTCTGGGTTGGTGTGAGTGTTGCACGGCGTTCTTTTGCTCCATCATCCTTTGGCGATCCCGCTGGGGAGCAGAAATTTGCCGGTTGTGCACCCAGGTGAAGCAGTTTTGCTGTGAAGTTCGAGCTTCATTGAAGAAAAGTGGTGGTTTGGTTGAGGTGCAAGACTTCAAATTTTGTGGAGCTACTCACGCAAGGGAGAAGGGACTTCAACGGGATGGCGTATAGTCAGCCAGTGTTTACAGGGAAGGAGGATGTGAGGACTGGATTGCGGACTTCGAGTGGCATACACTTGGTATGCACATTGTGAATGACGAAGCCAACATTCATGTATTTCTCTTGCGCTCAAAGGAGAAGCTCGGGAGTGGTTTGAAGGTTTAGAGGAAAAAAAAAATCAAACATGGGAGCAGGTGAAGCTGGCAAACTTTGACAGGTTTGGAAAGAAACTAACCGCAACAGAAGCGACATAAAAAATGAGAGGTTTGCAGCAAGATGTTCATGCTAACTTTAAAGAGCTTTTGCAACACTTCAAAGGAATTTGGGTTCAATTACAGGCGACATCACAAGTACCTCAAGGGGATTTCTTGAAAGTGCGTCAATTTATGGATTGTCTCCATTCAAGTGTAAGGGAGAAGGTCGATCCAGAGGAGCCTGCTACATTTGAAAGAGCTGTGGAAATTGCCGAGGGCAAGAGCAAGAAGATCAAGAGAAGGTGGGAGCAAGGCCTGACATATACTGAGTAGTTGTGGTGCAACCAATGGTCCCTGTGACAACGGATGATAGAGTGGAGCGAGTGGTTCAAGGTCCAAATACTGTTACAGCCCGGGTTTTGCATGATCTTGCTGGTCAGTTATAAGAATTAAGAATTAACATAATGAATAGGAACCAAAGAGAAGAGTGGCCAGCTGGGAGCCTGGCAGGGGACGAAGGCTACAAGGTAGATGCTTCAATTGTGATGAAGAGGGTCACTGCGCCCCTGATTGTCCTGAACCACCAAGAGAGAGAGGAGGATATACCCCTTTTATGGATGTGGTCGAGGAAGAATAGAAGAGAATCATCAAGAATGGGCACTAGAAGCACGCCGCCGCAAAACAACAACTCCAACCGTTGCCTACAAATGGAGAAGATAGGGCTATTAACATCATTACCCTTCAGCATCAAGATGTGGATGTTTTGCCATAAGAGATCTAGGCATGATAGGGAGAAAGAGACAGAAGAAGAGAGGAAAACAAGAGCAAGGAAAGGAAAGCCTAAGGTAGAAGACAAACCAGAAAGAAAGTAACAAGAGGCGGCGAAGAAGGAAATTGGTCCAAAGGACTACCTCCTTGGCCAAGGTGTTGGAGATATGATATTGTCGAAGACATATGAAATCCAAAGGCAAATCAAATATATCTTTTGGTCAATTGGTGGCTTTGAACGCTAAATTGAGGAGGCAGTGGACCAAGTGCGTGAGTATGCGGCTTCCTTCCAAGAAGGAAAGCATCAAAGCATGGTGTCATCTTTGAGGGTTGGTCACCAGTGGATATGGTGCCAATAGTTGAAGCTATGTGGGAACAAGACGGAAGTGCAAGCATATGTGGATGGTGGTGCCCAGGTGTGTGTCATCACCGAGGCTATCATGAAAGAAGTAGGCGTTAAGATGTCAGTGAATGCTTTGATCCTCATGAGGATGGCCAACCACAAAAAGTCAAGTCTTGGAATAGTTGAAGATGTGAAGATAAAGTTTTCGGGATTGAGTGCTTGGTTGATTGCTACGTGATGCAAGCTACTCTATCGAAACGAGTGCAAGCATATGAAAAGAGAGGTCAACCATGCTTAAGTTACTCTATCAAAGCATTTATAGTAGCTCAATTGTGTGTATATATATATATATATAGGGTTGTTAACACTAGAATGATAACCTAACAGGACATAAAAGTGTCCTTTCAGGGTTTTAGGAAAAATTTCCAAAACCATAGTAGATCCACTCCTTTTGAAAAATCCTTTCATGAGCTTATAGTTCAGTAATACTACATATGGAAAAAATGAGAAACTTGTAATTTTTTCATCCCTTGGTCACTACATGCCCCGTTAACTTCAATGGGTTAGTGACCGAAACATAGGGTTGCTTTAACCTCACTAAATTTGTTTTTGGGCAAAAAAAAATAGGTACAAAAAAGTTGCATTTCTGCCATTCTTCGGACCTATCATTAAAGTTTCTATAGTCACGCTCAATATAGATACTATATACATGTTTTCTTAGTTCCCTTTGGGGCCTTTGGATTCAAAAGGAGCCATGGAGCATGTCAAAAGGATAATGGATCTCTTACGATTGGAACCTTGGGGGCAATGATAAAGTGTTAAATACAAACAAACATGAAAAAACTGGTTTTAGCATTATGACCTCTAGAAACCCATAGAAACTACTCAATATCTAGCCAAGTTTGTACTCTATCATTAGATATGGGTTACTACCTACAAAATACACACAATTGGCCTAAGAAACTAGCAATACTGAGAAAGTTATACTTGCTACTCTAAAATGTTCGTATTCTTCAGCAATCAAAAAACTCAACCATCATCATATACTATGCTATATAGCATATTAGGTCCCCCAAAACTCAAGGAAGATTAGCTTTATGCTATACATACACTTACATAATAAAAATTGAATTGGATATCAAGAAAGCCCCAAAAAATCATAAAAGTGTAATTTTGCCAAAAAACAGGATTATGCAATTCTTGTTAAATTGGTCATAACTTTCAATTTTAACACTTAGCTTCTCAACAAGCATCAAAACATGTTGAGAACTATGAAGGCCTAACCTCTAGCGATCTAAACCTCACAAACATGAAGTTTTGAGTGGTATAGTTATTAAAAATTGAAAAAAAGCCAAAAAACAGGACCCGTTTTTTCACACACTTTAGATTCAAAAATGTTGTGCAAGAGTAAGGTTAATGGTCTGAGATCGATACTCCAAAAAAAATGCTATCTTTTTTTCAGCTCATAAGGCAACTTTGTGATTATATAGCACCTAGAAATTCATTTTCTTACTCTTCAAATAATTCAAGCAAAATGGTCACTTAACAGGACATAAAAGTGTCCTGTTACCATTCTAGTGTTAAAGACCTTGAAAGGGCATATTATAAAAAAAACCGCCATGATCCTCTTAGAGCATTGTAAAATACAGAGGAAATATTTTAATATAATGGTGGGGGGGTGTAAGAGAACTATGCTTTTTTCTCTTTGAGCCCCACAATTTTTATCTATAGAGTTGGCCACCAAGCTAGGCATACAAGCTTACGAGATGGGAGATGTCCTACCCGCAAACGGTGCTTTCAAGGGGCAAGAAGCTTCAGCCACTCCCTTGATCGGGAAATTGAGGCTCCATGTCCAAAGCTATGTGGACAAAGAGGACTTATTTTATCTCTCCTCTCAAGCATGAGGATGTAATCCTAGGGGCACCATGGTTTGATCGCATGGTTGCCAATGTTAAATTCCCTGAAAGGAGAATCTCCTTTAAGTTCAGGAAA
Source organism: Adiantum capillus-veneris (assembly GCF_014529385.1). NCBI lineage: Eukaryota > Viridiplantae > Streptophyta > Polypodiopsida > Polypodiales > Pteridaceae > Adiantum > Adiantum capillus-veneris. Next base: position 125,596,193 of record NC_140932.1, read on the forward strand.
AAAGATATGTATATAGATGCTAAGGATATGGGTAACACTATACCCATTGTACATACACAAGCTTTCAACAAGTCAATAAAGAGCTCTATTTCCGTTTACATGATTTTTGTTAAAGATTCTCAAAATGAACCTAATGTTTTAGCAAAAGAAAATATACACAATCAAAAGAATTAGAGTTTATCCAAATTCCAATCCGGAAGGGATTTCAAGGATGTCTTTATTGACGACCTCCCTTGTGAGCTACCTCCTAAAAGGGCAATGATGACCATGCAATTGAACTTCTTCCAGGAAGTTCACCGCCTAACAAACCCCTTATAGAGTTTCTCAAGCTCAACAAGAGGAGATTATGCGCAAGTGCATGAGTTAGTTTGAGAAGGGCATGGTTAGGCCTAGCTCATCTCCATTTTGTTATCCTATGCTACTAGTGCAAAAGAAAGACGGCACATATCGTATGTGTGTCAACTATAGAGCTCTAATAGGATCACTATCAAAAATAGGTTTCTCGTTCCATGGGTAGAAGACCTATTTGATAAGCTACAAGGCTCCACCTACTTCAGTAGGATTGACCCAAAAAGTGGCTATCATCAAATAAGGATAGTTGATCAAGACATTGTAAAGACCGCCTTTCACACTACGTTTGGTCTTTATGAATACATTGTCATGCCTTTTGGCTTGACCAATGCACCAGCCACATTCAAGCGCTTGATGGAGAAGCTATTCAGGCCTCACCGAGAACTTTCATTGGAGTGTTCTTTGATGATATCATCATCAACTCTAATTTATTAGACAAACACAAGCGACACCTCCAGGTAATATTTCAAGTTCTAAGAGAGAATAAACTTTATGTTAATCGAAAGAAAAGTGAATTTCTCTGACAAGAGATTGAAAAATATTTCTATTGAAAAAATAGAGGGATTGAAAAATCTTTCTATTGGCCTACCATGAAAGCAAACATACAAGAGTTGTTCTAAATGTGTGGTATGACAAAAGACAAAGTTTGATAGAGGGAAGCAGCTTGGATTTCTTCAATTTATTCCAATCCCTAATTCTCCATGGGAGAGCATATCCATGGATTTTATCTTTGGATTGCCTAAGTCTATCCATGAGAATACGAGAATATGGACGATAGTAGACAGGTTCAGTAAACAAGCTCATTTATACCTGTCAAAAAGACTATCAAAGCCCATCAAATGGCAACCCTCTTCATTTCACAAATTTTCAAGTACCATGGCTTGCCAATGTCTATAGTGTCGGATAGAGATCCTAGAATGACCAGTAATTTCTGGAAGGGTCTCTTTGAGAATTTAGGAACAAGGCTAAACTTCTCTTCGGCCTATCACCCGCAAACGGATGGCTAAAGTGAAATAGCTAACCTAACAATTCTCGATCTACTAAAAGCCTATGGAACGGAAGTAGATCAAAGATACCAATGGGAGAAGTACTTACCCTTAGTGGAGTATTCCTACAATAACATTGTACATACTTCCACGGGAAAAGCACCTTTGAGGTAATTGAGGTAAGATCAAAAATTCCCTTGCTACTTAAGGTACACGCGAAGATCTTCGCTGCAGATGAGTATAGCCGAGACCTACAAGAATCTTCCAAAAGATTGAGGATGCTATCTTTATCTCACAGCAAAGGCAAAAGGCTGCTGCTAATAAGCACAGAAGAGCCCAAGACTTTAAAGAAAATGATTGGGTCTTACTCGAATTTCCCAAGGCTTGATTAAGGCACACGACGGGCAAGAATCCTACGGGACACCAAAAGTACTATGCTAAGTTAGTAAAAAGGTACTATGGTCCCTTACAATTTCTTAGGCCAATCAATGAGATGGCCTATCAACTCAAGTTGCCCAAACATTGGCTCATACACAATGCTTTCCATGTGAGCCTACTAAAGCCTTACAAACGAGAGCCACCATAAGAACCAACAATTGAAGACCCACCGGAGATCGAGGACCAAGAAGAGGTGCTGCAGCCCGGGTCAATTCTCCGACATGAAGACAAGGTACTAAGAGGCGGTAGGACTATCCAACGATATCTTATTAAGTTTAAGAATTATCCTTCTCAAGATGCTAGATGGATGCAAGGCATACCGCATACAGTTAAAGGATAACCTAAACCTTGTCAATGCTTACAATGCTTCCCTAGAGTAAGCAAATGTACAAATGTTAAAAATGAACAAAGTTTTTGTCTTATAAGACTCTCTTATTCTTTATTGTGCACAAAAATGAAGTAGTATGCATGCTTAGATCAAGTTAGCGGACACGACGTCTCCAGAACACCAAGTAGAGCTTGTCACTCTACTATGGAAGATGATAGGACTAATCTGCACACATGCTTGCGGCAGCCTCAGGCTCTCAAGCGCCAAATGGACTAGTCATCCATTGTGGAATGATGTCGTAGGGTAACATAGGGATCATCTACCCGCTAAGAAAGGACTAATGAATATGCTTTATCTTCTCTACCCCATAGTCGAGGACGACTATGATTTCAAGAGAGAGGTAATGTCATAATAATCAATATCTAATTCTCCTAAATGATTTTCTCATGTTAAACTGATCATTTTATATCGGGAAGTGCCAGGGGAGAAAAAGCTAGAAATTGGTTAAGCTAGAAGACCGGCCATAGTAGTGATCCAAAGGGGTAGCCATCTGCAAAAGAGAAATGTGCAACAATGTGCTACACACAAGTTACTAGACCATTAAATGTTACATTTGTGATCAATGTGAGAATCCGAGAAGATTCTCCATAATAAAATATAGAAGTAACCAGTATGCCACTTAAAATATAGAAGTATCTCACACAAATTCAATAAACTTGGCAAGAATAATACATGATGAATAATCTGGTCATGCTTGAGCATCCGATACACTATAGCCAATTCTAAAATCAGAAATATTCCTAAAGTGTAAATAACACAAAACCCAAACACTAAGAATGGCAAGGCTACATAGAGAAGTGTTCACCTGGTGATTGTCTTCGAAACATACAAGGGGAATATCGATCCCATGATTCCATAGCAAAGCTCAAACCCCCTTGCTGTGCTAAGGAGAAAAATTTCTATTGAGCCACTTTGATTGGTGAATATTTTCTTAAGCAACCCCAACCAAACTAGTTGGTGCTACTAAATCATCTGCGTAGACTATTCTTTACGCCAAGTTTTGTGGAGTCGTGATGCCCCTAATCATGATGATGGAAAGGCTAGCTTGCTCCATAGAAGGACAATGCCACCAAACTTCCAAGTCACCATAAATAGCCAAGGTGCTAAACAGATACTTGACCATGGCAAGCACCTTGAAACTTGACGAAGAGTTCCCCACATCCAAAAATCGATTTTTGACAAAGCGGGTTGGTTGGTCTAAATTGATTTTCAAGAAAGTGCGTAGAGGATGCATCCACTTGGCATCACGATTCATAATGGACATTGATTAGAGTTCATCGCCCGATGGCAAATGATGGAATTCAACACAAGCATACCTTATTGTCGTTGACTACACCAGCTAGCTTTTTGTGACACTATATAAAGAAGTTAACAATAGAAAAGTGCCCTTTTGTTCTTCCTTGAGCCACAACACATCGTATTCAATGAAACTGGAGAGATGGCTAGGATCCAAGCGCAGGAATCTTGAGGCAAGTGGACGGATGGAAAAAAAGACACAGTCAATGCCCGCCTAGTGAATCGAACCCATAATAAAAACTAATGATTAGAGAGAAAGAGAGAGAGTGTGTAGACTCAAAATGATAACTTGATTAAAAAATGAAGTAACTTATTAGTGTGTACAAATGAGCTACTTAATTAGTAGCATTACATGGCTAGGTGCACCTCTCAAAGGGTCACAAAGCACCTGAAGAAAACCAAAAAATTGACAAATCTATCTTCGGCGTGCCGAAGATGTAGAGAGTCTTGTAATCTATATACAAACACTCACCAAATGTTCTTCTAATGCATGACTATATGGAAAAACAAAGGGACTTTGGCACAATAAATCTTGGTAAAAAACTCTTTTATTGATTTGCCCCACTCGGCGAGGAACTGCAAGTTGGTGAGTACTTCTGATTCTTCTGCTTCTTCTATGGTAGAAGCATGTCTACGTGGCGCAAGTGAAGTGCGCACATGACATCCCCCTATTGAAAGTGAGGCACAACTGCCGAACTTCTATTTGTACTTCTGACGTTGACTCATGAATGCTTCTGATGCTATGGATGCATCACCAAAGGAGAAAAATACCATTATATGGTAAACACAAACAAACATCAGCCAAGAAAAGTAAACTTGGACAACATTTGACGGTGCCTGCTGTTTTTGAATTTCGAGCGTTGCTTGGGCGTCGTCAATCCCACGGCTTGGGCTTCTTTAAAGACCCCCTAGTATCTAGTGCTGACGTTCCTTGAACCCACAAACAAAGAGCACTTGGCATAATAAAAGCCACTAAGGGAATTTTTTTTATTTTGATGGAGCGGTGCTCAGCGCTGGTTACTCTTCCCTGCCTGCTTTTCGCGCGATGCTTTTCTGATCATCCGATATAATAACATCAGCACAAAATTGACCCAGTTTCCGTGTTGCACTTGTTTCTCGACCCCTAATTGCTTTTCGCGCGATGCTTTTCTGATCATCCGATATAATAACATCAGCACAAAATTGACCCAGTTTCTGTGCTGCACTTGTTTCTCGACCCCTAATTGCTTGTCACAAGTAACTCTCTCTCTCTCTCTCTCTCTCTCTCTCTCTCTCTCTCTCTCTCTCTCTCTCTCTCACACACACACACACACACACACACACACACACAGAGTTCCATATAATGGTATGTTTCGCCTTTGGTGATGCATCCATAGCATCAGAAGCATTCATGAGTCAACGTCAGAAGTACAAATAGAAGTTCGGCAGATGTGCCTCACTTTTAATAGGGGGGATGTCACGTGCGCACTTCACTTGTGCCACGTGGACTTGCTCCTGCCATAGAAGAAGCAAAAGAATCAGAAGTACTCACCAACTTGCAGTTCCTCGCCGAGTGGGGAAAATCAATAAAAGAGTTTTTTACCAAGATTTATTGTGCCAAAGTCCCTTTGTTTTTCCATATAGTCATGCATTAGAAGAACATTTGGTGAGTGTTTGTATATATATTACAAGAATCTCTACATCTTCGGCGCGCCTAAGATAGATTTGTCAATTTTTTTGGTTTTCTTTAGGTGCTTTGTGACCCTTGAGAGGTGCACCTAGCCATGTAATGCTACTAATTAAGTAGCTCATTTGTACACACTAATAAGTTACTTCATTTTTTAATCAAGTTATCATTTTGAGTCTACACACTCTCTCTCTTTCTCTCTAATCATTAGTTTTTATTATGGGTTCGATTCACTAGGCGGGCATTGACTGTGTCTTTTTTTCCATCCGTCCACTTGCCTCAAGATTCCTGCGCTTGGATCCTAGCCATCTCTCCAGTTTCATTGAATACGATGTGTTGTGGCTCAAGGAAGAACAAAAGGGCACTTTTCTATTGTTAACTTCTTTATATAGTGTCACAAAAAGCTAGCTGGTGTAGTCAACGACAATAAGGTATGCTTGTGTTGAATTCCATCATTTGCCATCGGGCGATGAACTCTAATCAATGTCCATTATGAATCGTGATGCCAAGTGGATGCATCCTCTACGCACTTTCTTGAAAATCAATTTAGACCAACCAACCCGCTTTGTCAAAAATCGATTTTTGGATGTGGGGAACTCTTCGTCAAGTTTCAAGGTGCTTGCCATGGTCAAGTATCTGTTTAGCACCTTGGCTATTTATGGTGACTTGGAAGTTTGGTGGCATTGTCCTTCTATGGAGCAAGCTGGCCTTTCCATCATCATGATTAGGGGCATCACGACTCCACAAAACTTGGCGTAAAGAATAGTCTACGCAGATGATTTAGTAGCACCAACTAGTTTGGTTGTGGTTGCTTAAGAAAATATTCACCAATCAAAGTGGCTCAATAGAAAGTTTTCTCCTTAGCATAGCAAGGGGGTTTTGAGCTTCGTGATGGAATCATGGGATCGATATTCCCCTTGTATGTTTTGAAGACAATCACCAGGTGAACACTTCTCTATGTAGCCTTGCCTATTCTTAGTGTTTGGGTTTTGTGTTATTTACACTTTAGGAATATTGCTGATTTTAGAATTGGCTATAGTGTATCAGATGCTCAAGCATGACCAAATTATTCATCATGTATTATTCCCCCAAGTTTATTGAATTTGTGTGAGATACTTCTATATTTTAAGTGGCATACTACTGGTTACTTCTATATTTTATTATGGAGAATCTTCTCGGATTCTCACATTGATCACAAATGTAACATTTAATGGTCTAGTAACTTGTGCGTAGCGGAAAATAGCATGAACATAGTGAGAATTTCATTAGAATAGCTTCCTAATGAGAATAACAAGAGTGCTTGGGTGGAGAGAGCAACTAAAAGCATAACATCTAGTTAGATAGCATGAACAATACTTCAAAAGAGAGAGAAATTAAGCAATTGACAAGAGTTGAGGACCGGATTTTCATGGAACCGGCGGTCCCCCCTCCAAAACGCTTTGTATTATGGTTTCTCCCATCAAGAGAGACATTTTACAAAAGAATTTCTTGTGTCCCTTGAGTACTAGCTAGTGCAATGAAGATGAAAACTTCATGCAGTACGCAAAACACTTATCAAACACAACATCAATTCCCTCATGGTCTCAGACCCAAGACCTCACACACCTTTGAAGATGGTGAGAGCTAGCGGGTATGAGAGTAGATTGAGAGGAAGGAGTATTCTTACGAGAAAGATGTACATCTCCTCACATAATCACTCATATTTTTTGCTCTTACTAGCATCCTCTTGGACCTCCCCATGCTTAGCCAACGGTAATTAAGAAGCATAAGTGATAGCCTTTTGACAGGTGTCCCCCTTTCCCCTTTTGTGAGAGCTTTAGCTAATTATTTAATGCAACTAAACTCTCATTGGACCCCTTTGCCTCTTGGCCAATAGGAATCAGGCAAGCCATTGGGCTGTTGAATGCTCATTGGTCCCCTTGGGAGACTATCCAATAGTCTTCTAGAGAGCTTAATTCTTATTGGTTCTTTTATTAAGTGTTTTTAAATTAATTAAACTAGATTTACTCTAGCCTAATTCTCATTGGTCCACCTCCAAGGCCATCCAATAGGAATTGGGTACACCTTGTGGACATCTAGGCTAGGGAGCTGACATGTGTCCCTCATTCCCTTTGTGTAGAGGGAGCTTGTGTGTGTGTGTTTCTCTCTCATCCCCTACTTGCAAGGCTCGCCCCCTCCTTTGTAGGGATTGACAAAGACTTTATGTGACACAGCAACCAATTTCCCTAGTGTTTGGCCTTTGGACACAACCTTTGTTGGAACGTAGCATTTTGGAAGTCTTAATGGGCTGAACCTTAGGGTCTTTTAAGCCCATTTTTGCACATTGCTCTTTTGCAGATTGCCACCCCTTTGGATCCCTATTTTTCCTCCTTTGGATCCCTACTGTGGCCGGTCTGCTAGCTTAACCAATTTCTAGCTTTTTCTCCCCTGGCACTTCCCGATATTAAATGATCAGTTTAACATGAGAAAATCATTTAGGAGAATTAGATATTGATTATTATGACATTACCTCTCTCTTGAAATCATAGTCGTTGGAGAGAGGTAATGGGGGACACACCCGACACACACGCAACTGCCCCTGTATAGCTCAGGGTATTCACAGCACCCAGGTCCTCTCGAAAACACCTTCAAAAAAAGCAACTCACACTAGCAAGGCCTCGCCTGCACTTCGCCCAACGCACAAACACTCTGCACAATACTCGGATAGCGATCTTGCCCGCTTCTCGCACTTCCACAATTCAACACACCTCTCTCTCTCTTTCTCTTTCACACACACAGGGGCCCGCGGGACGCACACGCTCACACACACCGGCACCACACAACCTGGAGATGAGCAAAGAAGAAAGGGGGGAAGGGGGAAAGATGACGCCAAAATCGCTAATGACATCTTCTACTTCAAACCAAAAACACATGTACAGGACCCGTGTGGTTTACTCTTGGCCGCACCATGGCCATCACTATTTCACACAGAGGGGCACACACTTCCCTCAGAGTTCGATTCCGTCGACACACGCCTCGACGAAAAACTTCATTGTTGGCTTTGCTTCGACAGAAGCCGCTTCCTCTTGACAGCCCTCGCTGGCTTATTCTCTATAGAGCTCTCGCTCTCCAGAGCCGCTTCACGAACAATGCATCCCTTCGACCATCGAGTGCGAGCGAATGGAGATCTCCTTCCTCCTTCAACTCCCCTTCTTTGCCCTTTCTTTTTCCAATCCAAACAACTCCAGCCGAAACCTCCCGACTAAGCCCTCCTCCTCCCTTCTTTCTTCCCCCTGGTTTTTTTTAAGGCAAGGAAAAAAAACTTCTTTTCTTGTTTTGCTTCTCACTTCTTCTTTTTTTTTGCTTTTGAAACTCCTTCCACCAAAGTTAATTTTGTTTACACTTATAGCCAAGGAGGCTTTTAGGCATGGACTCTCCACACTGTCGGTGCTAGTGCATGGTTGTACCTGCCATGTAACTTTTCCAATCACACCACATAGGATCTCTACATACCGGCCCCGAAATCCTCGCACTTCTCCACAACTCTGCACCATGGTTTCAGAAAACCCGTTTCAAGAAACAAAAAAAAGACATCTGACCCCTTTTCCCCGTAATCGTTTGCCAACTTAGATTCGGCCCATCTCGATGCACACGACTTCGATCAGCAAGCCGCAATTCTTGACTGACTCCCCACGTTACATGAAATTTTCCAGAATCTTGGCGAGCCCTAAAAACATGCCTGTCGACGAGCCTACCAACGTGGCCCGGTGAGCACGTACCCGACCCCCGGCAAATATTCCCAAGGCCATAACTTGCCTATTTGAGCTTCGAATGGCAAACCGAAAAGACCGGCATGATCGACAGCTTGAGCTTTACACGCGTATCCAATGATCCCATTTTCCGCCACCTGCCTATACGTGCTCTGTCCGTCGAGGTCTGCAAAGCCTTCTAACTTCGGACTGGCATATCTTTCACACCGTGGTCCCGTTTGACGAGTCGTCTGGACGGCTTCTAGAGAATCTTGAACACCACATTTCGGGGCACATTCCACGCATCTCGAACACTTTGACGTGCTGTCCCAATTAGCCCTGGCCTAAAAAAACACTTTAAGCATGCATTTTCGTTGCCACTGTCCTGCTGAGGTCTCCCACACTAGCTTTATCCCTCTACCATGCACCTGTTAGCACCCTTTGCACTGCACAACACACTTTATTATCGTGGACCAACTTTGGCTGCACCATCATTGCCCACCCCCCTGTTGAACATTCATGTTCAACCAAAAGTAGCTTTATTGAACTTGAAACTTGCAACACTCTACAAACACCCAAGCATGCTGGAAAACACACCACCATATGTACAATATGTACAAAATTGTATGTTTGTTACTCTTGAGTCCCTTCAAGTGGGTTGTCCCCCCCCTGATCACCATTTGATGCACATTGGGCACCACTCCTCTATCAAAGTACAGCTTGAGCCGTACACCATTTACCCTGTGCCTAAGAAGCTTACCATTGGCTCTCACCAGCTGTTGATAGGTCCCATTCGGAAAGGCCTTTTGCACTTTGTACGGACCCGTCCACTTCTCTTTGAGCTTCTTCTGGAAGGTGAAGTCCAAGTAGCTCTCATACTTCATTACTAGATCCCCTTCTTCTATCTTTTTTCCTGGCAGACTCTCATTGACTTTGGCCATTCTCCTTTCCTGCTGCTTCACATAGTAGTCTGCTGCTGCCTCTCTATCCATCTGCAATGCCTCAAGGCCAACAATCATATCTTGTAAGACAGCTTGTGGAGTGTCATTGATGCGCCACATACCTTTCAATGCACCCAGTTGTGCATGCACTGGCAGCACTGCCTCCTTACCATAAACCAACTCAAATGGAGTAAAGTTGGTCGCCACTTTGTAGGACGTTCTATAGGCCCATAGACACTTCTCTAGATTGATCTCCCATTCTATCTCTTGGACTTATCACCCTGGTTTCAAAGTAGATAGGCTTATAGCTCCTTCCTACCTTATGCAGTAGCACTGCCCCAATAGCCATGGTACCTACCGTCATTGACACATAGAAATCATCCTCTTGGTTTGGAGGGCACACAGCTGGCAGCTGACACAAAATTTCTTTCACCTTGTCAAAAGATTCTTGAGCATCTTCATCCCATTCGAAACCATGCACCCGTTGAGCTCTATTTTGGAGAGAATACACATACTGTGACAGCATCCATAAAAAACGCGACAAGTACTCTAGCTTATGTACAAAGGACGCCAAGCCTTGCGCACTAGAGGGAGGCTCCATTAAGACTAGCGCCTTGACCTTCTTCGGATCTGCTTCAATCCCATTTTGTGACACCACATGACCTAGAAACTGTGCTTGAGGTTGTGCTAGCTTGCACTTCTTAGGGTTTAATTGACCTCCTTCTTCGTCCAGCCTTTGAAAACACAGTCGGAGCTTTGACAAATGATCTGCCCTTGAGCTATAACACCCAATGTCATCCATGAAAACCCTAATGAATCTGACCAAGTAGGGACCAAACACCCTATTCATCCAATCTTGGAAGGTGGCGTAGGCATTCACTAAACCAAACGACATCCTGTGATAGGCAAAGCATCCCCATGGAGAGATAAATGTCGTCTTCAGCTGATCTTCAAGAGCAATCCCTATTTGAAAGTACCCTGAAAATCCATCCATAATAGAGTACCTCTCATGTCCTACCACTTGATTGAAGATTTCATCTTGGAACGGCAGCGGGTAGTGGTTTCTCTTGGTCGCCGCATTCAATGGCTTGTAATCGACGCACACCCGCCATTTTCCATTCTTCTTAGGGGTGATAACCACTGGAGAAACCCACTCCGACTCCTTCACGGGGTATATGATACCTGCATCTAACAATTGGTTAATCTCCTGCCAAAGAGCCTCCTTCTGAATCTCCCTAACCTCCTTAGCTTATGCGCCTTTGGTTTGCATCCTTCTTTGAGAACTATCTTGTGCTCTACACCCTTCGCTCCACGTAAATCCTCGTACTTCGTTGCAAATAAATTCGGAAAAGAGGCACACAACTCAACATAGCCTTCTCTCTCTTTCTTGGTCAAATCTTCGCTTAGCATAGCAGTTACCTCCTCCACACCTATGCCACCAACCTGCAGCTGCACCTTCCCTTTTGCATGGGAGCCTTCAACAGTAACCCCAAACAATTCGGCATCTATCTTTAGCATATCATCCTCACTTTCCTTTTCCTCAGTATCTGTGTAGCCCTCATCATAGCCTGTCTCGGTCTCATACTCATATAACTTGTCGTATCATCTTTGTCTTTTTCTGCCACAGGGTGAAAATGGCTCTCTTTGGTCTTCAAATCAAGCACCACATGTCTCCCTCTCTCCTTGTTAGGCAAGGTGAACACCCTGCTTCCCCAATCCTGCTTAGCCCCTATTACAAGTAGCCATGGCCTACCCAAGATGATTGGATAAGAATTATCACCTGCTTTCATCACAAAGAAATCGATCAGTCACTCAATGCCCATCACTTTCACTCTTACGTCTTGAGCCACGCCCAAACATCTCGCTTTGGTATGGTAAGCCATCCTCATGTGTACATTTGATTTAGCTACTGCTTTGACCCCTGTTTCCTTCTTAGCAGCTTCCGTCATGACACAAGCTTGTGCTCCACCATCTATATAGGCATGAACCTGCATCCTCTTTTCAATGACCGCATCCACTAGAGGAAGGACATCCGTCGGGATACCCACTCTCAATGCCATGTTTTGTATTGCATGCACATTTCCCTTAGCCTTTGGAAGCCTCGTGCTGACACTTGTAGACCACTGTCTTCGTAGCTTGGGATTTAAAGCCAACAATTGACCAAAGGTAATATTAGGCTTTTGATTTTGAACATCGCTTACCAAGTCATATTCCGGGTAGTCGCGCCCTGGCTGAAAGTCTGCTTGCTTGATTTTGCGACGCCTCCTCTTCTTGCTAGTTTTCGGCTGCTCCTTGCCTTCATACACTTTATCTTTACCTTTACGGGCTCTCGTCTCCCGCTCGGTTTCTGTCTCTCTTTCCATCCTTGCTCTCTTGTTGGCCAAAACTTCAACATCCTGCTTATCCACTCCGATGATATTCACCCTAGGGACTTCACCACCATCCTGAGGAGGTGGCAGCACCTGATTCTCGACTACCTGCTCCCTCAGGCCATTGAGCTGTGCTTGGCCTCTACCTCTGCCAAACAGTGGATAAATACCGCCTCTTTCTCTTAGCGGATGAGGGCAATCCGGTGCGTAGTGTCCTTCTTCACCGCAATTGTAACACCGGCCAGGCAGTGGCCTTGCCCTGCCCCTTGCTCCTCTGGGTTGACCTCTATCCATCATGCTTAGCCGCAATTCCTGCATTTGCTCAGACAAATCTTGCACGGTTCGCACCCAATTTTGTGGCACAATGGCTACACCTCGATTTGCTTGGTTTTCATCATGAACAACATCCCTCGGACCACCCTGAGGTTGGACCACCACTTCATAACCCGACACGCCTTGTTCAGTCTTCTTTTTATTTTCCTACTTTTTGCCTTTGCGATGACCACTGCACCATTATAGTTTTCTGGGCTCTCAAAATCCACCTTCTCCCTCACTTTAGGATGCAGGCATGCCATGAATTTATCAAGCTTGAAGTAGTCTCCATTGGCCAATTGCATGGCACTCGCTAACTCTGCCCAGCACACTTCGAAACGATCCAAAAACAAACTGAACTCTTCACTTACATCCTGTTTGAGTACCTTCAGTTTGGCATCCATCTCCACTAGGGAGGCCTCTTTGCGGAAATCATGTAGGAAACGCGCCCGCAGAGCCGGCCAAGCATGCATCGGCTCACCTTCCAAAGCTTCATACCATATCTTTGCCTTCCCACGCATCACCAAAGGAAATGTCTACATCTTGTTGTCCTCGTTCGGCATGCGCAGTGATAGCATATACATCTCAAAGTCTGCAACCCACTCATCAGGATTTTCTTCACTTGTAAAAATCGGCCCATAGCTTTGAGACGCCATGTCGACCAACACCAAAAACTGCTTCTCTTCACTTAACTGGGAGCAATCAATGTGCTCCTCCGTGTGGGCACCAGAAGATGGAGAGGGGGAATGGAGGACACACCCGACACACACGCAACTGCTCCTATATAGCTCAGGGTATTCACAGCACCCCGGTCCTCTCGAAAACACCTTCAAAAAAACCAACTCACACTAGCCAGGCCTCACCTGCACTTCGCCCAATGCACAAACACTCTGCACAATCCTCGGATAGCGATCTTGCCCGCTTCTCGTACTTCCACAATTCAACACCTCTCTCTCTTTCTCTCTCACACACACAGGGGGCTCGGGGGACGTACACGCTCACACACACCGGCACCACACAACCTGGAGACGAGCAAAGAAGAAGGGAGGAAAGACGACGCCAAAATCGCTAATGAGAGCTTCTCCTTCAAACCCCACATGTACAGAACCCATGTGGTTTACTCTTGGCCGCACCATGGCCATCACTATTTCACATAGAGGGGCGCACACTTCCCTCAGAGTTCGATTCCGTCGGCACACGCCTCGACGAAAAACTTCATTGTTGGCTTCGCTTTGACAAAAGCCGCTTCCTCTTGGTAGCCCTCGCTGGCTTATTCTCTACACAGCTCTCACTCTCCGGAGCTGCTTCACGAACAATGCATCTCGGCTTCGACCGTTGAGCGCGATCGAATGGAGATCTCCTTCCTCCTTCAACTCCCCTTCTTTGCCCTTTCTTTTTCCAAGCCAAACAACTCGAGCCGAAAACCTCCCCATGAAGCCCTCGTCCTCCCTTCTTTCTTCCCCTTGGTTTTTTTTAAGGCAAGGAAAAAAAACTTCTTTTCTTGGCAGTGGCGTGAGGTTTTTTTTTTTTGCTTCTCACTTCTTCTTTTTTTTTGCTTTTGAAACTCCTTCCACCAAAGTTAAGATTTTTTACACTTATAGCTAGGGAGGCTTTTAGGCATGGGCTCTCCACGCTGTCGGTGTTGGTGCATGGTTGTACCTGCCGTGTAACTTTTCTAATCACACCACATAGGATCTCTACATACCGGCCCCGAAATCCTCGCACTTCTCCACAACTTTGCACCATGGTTTCAGAAAACCCGTTTCAAGAAACGAAAAAAAGACATCTAACCCCTTTTCACTGTAATCGCTTGCCAACTTAGATTCGGCCCATCTCGATGCACACGACTTCGATCAACAAGCCGCAAGTCTTGACTGGTCCCCCCACGTTACATACAATTTTCTAGAATCTTGGCGAGCCCTAAAAACATGCCTGTTCGACGAGCCTACCAACGTGGCCCGGTGAGCACATACCCGACCCTTGGCAAATATTCCCAAGGCCATAACTTGCCCGTTTGAGCTTCGAATGGCGAACCGAAAAGACCGGCATGATCGACAACTTGATCTTTACACGCGTATCCAATGATCCCATTTTCCACGAACTGGCATATCTTTCACACCGTGGCCCCGTTTGACGAGTCGTCTGGATGGGCTTCTAGAGCATCTTGAACACCACATTTCGGGGCACATTCCACGCATCTCGAACACTTTGATGTGTTGTCCCAATTAGCCCACTTCAGAGTTCCCCTGGCCTAAAAAAACACCTGGTGTTCGAGAGACGTCGTCTCCGCTAACGTGATCTAAGCATGCATACTGCTTCATTTTTGTGCACAATAAAGAAAAAGAGAGTCTTGTAAGACAAAAACTTTTTTCATTTTTAACATTTGTACATTTGCTTACTCTAGGGAAGCATTGTATGTATTGACAAGGTTTAGGTTATCCTTTAATTGTATGCCTTGCATCCATCTAGAATCTTCAAAAAGATAATTCTTAAACTTAATAAGATATCGTTGGATAGTCCTACCGCCTCTTAGTACCTTGTCTTCATGTCGGAGAATGGACTCGGGCTACAACACCTCTTCTTGGTCCTCGATCTCTGGTGGGTCTTCAATTTTTGGCTCTTATGGTGGATCTCCTTTATAAGGCTTTAGTAGGCTCACATGGAAAGCATTGTGTATGAGCCAATGTTTGGGAAACTTGAGTTGATAGGCCATCTCATTGATTGGCCTAAGAATTTCCAAGGGACCATAGTACCTTTTTGCTGACTTAGCATAGTACTTTTGGTGTCCCGTAGGATTCTTGCCCGTCGTGTGCCTTAATCGAGCCTTGGGAAATTTGAGTAAGACCCAATCATTTTCTTTAAAGTCTTGGGCTCTTCTGTGCTTGTTAACAGCAGCCTTTTTCCTTTGCTATGAGATAGAGATAGCATCCTCAATCTTTTGGAAAGATTCTTGTAGGTCTCGGCTATACTCATCTGCAGCGAAGATCTTCGCGTGTATCTTAAGTAGCAAGGGACTTTTTGATCTTCCCTCAGTTACCTCAAAAGGTGCTTTTCTCGTGGAAGTATGTACAATGTTATTGTAGGAATACTCCACTAAGGGTAAGTACTTCTCCCATTGGGATCCTTGATCTACTTCCTTTACATAGGCTTTTAGTAGATCGAGAATTGTTAGGTTAGCTATTTCACTTTGGCCATCCGTTTGCAGGTGATAGGCCGGAGAGAAGTTTAGCATTGTTCCTAAATTTCAAAGAGACCCTTCCAGAAATTACTCGTCATTCTAGGATCTCTATCCGACACTATGGACATTGGCAAGCCATGGTACTTGAAGATTTGTGAAATGAAGAAGGTTGCCATTTGATGGGCTTTGATATTCTTTTTGACAGGTATAAAATGAGCTTGTTTACTGAACCTTTCTACTATCGTCCATATTCTCGTATTCTCATGGATAGACTTAGGCAATCCAAAGATAAAATCCATGATATGCTCTCCCATGGAGAATTAGGGATTGGCAAAAATTGAAGCAATCCAAGTTGCTTCCCTCTATCAAACTTTGTCTTTTGTCATACCACACATTTAGAAACATACTCTTGTATGTTTGCTTTCATGGTAGGCCAATAGAAATATGTTTCAATCCCCTTTAGGGTAGACTCAATCCCTCTTTGCTCTGCATAAGGAGGAGCATGAGATTCATACATTACTTTCTCACGTAGTGAGCTAGTAACGCATAGTCTATTGCCATAGAGAAGATAACCATCTTGTAATGTAAATGGTTCCTCTTTCTTCCCTAGTGCAAGGGCTGAAATCACATCTTAAAATTGGGATCAATAGCATACTCATCTATCATAGAAGATAGATCATTGTGAGTTGCTATGGAAACCGCATTCACTCTCAGCCGTCTTGAGAGTGCATTGGCTACTTGATTATGCTTGCCAGCAATGTGAGCAATATGAAAATGAAATTGTGAAAGAAAATTTGCCCACCTCATTTGTTTTTTGGAGAGCTTGGTCTAGGTCATGAAGTAGTTAAAAAGGAGTCCCCAATAAATAGTGCTTTCATGAGTCTAAGGCATGTAGAACTGTGAGGAGTTCCTTTTCATATATGCCTAGATCTTGCTCAACAGGGTCAAGCCTTCGACTTTCATAGCCTATGGTGTGCCCTTCTTGAAGCAAAACAGCTCCAAGGAAATCACCACAAGCATTACATTGGACCTAAATGGCTTTGAGAGATCCAGTAGTGGAAGAGCAGGTTGAGAGATAAGCTTTTCTTTAAGCTTTTTGAAAGCATTGTTCTCCTTGGTAGACCATGTGTACCTAATGTTTTTCTTTGTTAGGTCATGTAATGGTCTTGCTATTAGTGAGAACTTTTCTATGAAGCGTCTATAGTATGCGCACATACCTATAAAGCTTCTTAACTCATGAAGATTCCTTGGTTTAGGCCATCCTTTTATTACCTCTAACTTTGATGGATCCATTTGGATGCCATCTTGAGAGATAATGTGACCTAAATACTGAATCTCTTGTAAGAGAAATTCACTTTTCTTTCGATTAACATAAAGTTTATTCTCTCTTAGAACTTGAAATATTACATGGAGGTGTCGCTTGTGTTCGTCTAATAAATTACAGTAGATGATGATATCATCAAAGAACACTCCAGTAAAAGTTCGGTGAGGCCTGAATAGATTCTCCATCGAGCGGTTGAATGTGGCTGGTGCAGAAAAGAAGCCAAATTGGCTTAATTACCCCAGGATGCCAGGACCAAAGGCAGGAGAGAGAATAGGTAAAGCTTACATGGTGAAAACCCTAACGGGCACCATCAAGCTCTTTACTGGCTCTCCTGACCTTTCATGTCAGATGCTCAAGAAAATCTGCAGGACTCTCTTAGCTTGCATTGAAGTGTTCGATCCAGATAAAGCCACGACCTCGAGTCTACTATCGACGGCCGACACAGTGACTGATATGATGTACGATCTTTCATTGCAGCCTTCTCCAAAAGCGTTACACCTCCTATACCAAAGGATTATGTTTTTGCCTAGCTTCCACATGCAAACATTCGAAGAAGCTTCCTACACCGTCTTTTTCACCCACGAAAGCAAAATATTCGGCCCAACCTTGACCATCGGCAACCTACGATACGAATCACATTTGCAGATGCTCAAGACGACAGGACTTTATTGACCAAGCATAAAAGTCATGTCAGGGATGACATGAACGCGGAGGGGGGGAGATGTTGAGCCAGCAGAAGATCACACCCACATTGTTTCTCACACTCATCATTTTGTAACCATTGATTGTAATAAATGTCTTTCCGACATTAATTTTCATTTGAGCCATTCATTAAGTAACAGGACTCAATTGAGTTTCCAGCTTGTAGTCCCGAAGTAATTTCACTTGCTGATGTAATTAGTTAGAGATGTTCTCACCTCCAAGGCTGAGGTATATAAGCCAAAGTTTTTGTAACCTAAGGGGATTCAGATTATTAATCAAAGTGAGTTTTTGAGCGCCGTGACTGTGTCTGAGAGAGAGTGAGAGAGAGAGAGAGAGAGAGAGTCTTATCTACTTGCTACGCGAGCTACGGAGCCGCCATTGGAGAAGCGACACCGCCATTGTGTTAGCAACGGCGAGAGCTACGCACAGATACCAAGAGTACGCGCTATCGGCTTCTATGTGTGGTAAGTTCCTACAAGCTTCGGTGTGAGTTTTCTTCCAACTCGTGTGTCGGAATGGAGCGTGCAGCATATCTATAGAACCACAACGAGTAGAGCTACACATTAGTACCATCGGGGTCAAGCTTCGATCACCTGTAATTTTCGGCCTGTCTTCATACGCGTTTACCGCACGGAGTGGTTATAGGTTGATTTTGCAGTTCAAGTCTTCAGGGTGTTGTTCTTACCTAGTGTATAGACTTCCCCTTGAGTTTGAGATCGATTCAATGATTCTAGATCCTGTTTCATATAGCATTCGTTCGTAGTAACGATTTCAGTCACTTGCGTATTTTAGAACTTAGATTTGATTTCCTTAGTAGTGATTGTCATTAGAAGGTCAAGTAGGTGATTTGACACCCACCTAGTTGTTTCCATGCGCCTGCGGGTCAAGCTCCGTCTTCGTCTGACAAATTCTGTTGTTGGTTGAGTTCTCGCTATTTAGCTTCCGCTAGCGGCGTAACCGCTTTAACATTTGGCGCCGCTGCCAGGGACGAGAGCCCTAAGTAGGTGACCTTAGACTAATCCTACGAGGTGAGTCGTATAAACTACTTTGTATACTTTAGTTAGAAAAGATCTAGGAGTGGTGGACTCCGAAGATCTCGAGAGATACTAGGAAGTGGGGTATTCCTGGGTCTTCCGTGTTGACAGTATTTTTAATTAGCTTAGATTTGTTTGTTGTTTTGTTGGTGTTGAGTAGTTGTTGATAGAAGAAGAATTTGCTAGTCCGTGAGTGGCAGTGGATCTCTTTAAAATCACAATTACCAAACCCATTTTATGATTAGGAATAGCTTAGGTAGGACTTCATTTGATCCTGATCTAGAGCTAGTAATCATTGGAGTATTTGCTTGATATGGTTGATTGCATGTTAGATCACTAAACCGTCGAGTTAGTAGTGAAACTTGCAATAAACAAAAGTCAGAGAAATTTTCTGTGTATCTGGGAGTTGCTGAGCACTTGAGAAAGCTTTAGGAAGGATTCTGTGCCAAAAAAACTGGAAATCTGCAACTTTAGACATCATACGCGTATGATGTCTAAGTGACCAAACAGAGACCAAAAAAGAAATTTTGACTTTACCAAAGTGTTCAAAAGGGGGGTTATACCCTAATTTCAACTTAAAACAAGAGCATTAACACTCAAAGAAACCCAAAAAGACAAGTCGGAGTCCAAGAAACGCAAAGAATAGGAAATTTTGGATTGAGATCTTGTTTTTACATTCAAACCTGACAAAAACACTTGAAACTCAATTATAAACATTGGAGAAGGCTTAAAGCCAAGAATAGTCAAAATCTAGGATAAAAGACATTATACGCGTATAATGTCTTTTAGCACATCCACTGCTTATTTTTTATATCTGACCTGACAAGATTGGTGCAAACACTGTAGAAAGCATAAATATCAAGTCTTGACCCAAATTGATGAAAAAGACATCATACGCGTATGATGTCTTTGACCTAATTTTGGACATATTTTGATACTTTGCCAACACAGATCCATTGTAATAGCTGTCTAGAGGTTATATTTCAAGTTTCATCCCATTTGGATCACAATTGACCCAAAACAAGTCAAAAGCGGAAAATTGCCAAGAAAAGCCTAAATTAGCCATAACTTGCTCAAACAGAGTTCAAACTGAATTTTGTGAGTGGACAGAGCATAAGGGGGCTACTGAGAGTGAGCATAACCAAAATAGTCCAAATCTGTGAAAAAAGACATCATACACGTATAATGTCTTTTTCAGCATAACTGCAAAAAAATTCTCACTTGATGAAACAGAAGTTGTCCAACTGACAAGATTAAACAATTGACCAAGTATCAATCAGTTTGGATCAATTCTGACCACAAAAACTTGGGAAAACAAATTGCCGAGACGGAAAAGTTAAAGTCCTTTAGGGGAATTGATGAATTTGAGATCGGGCAGGAATCTCCAGAATAACCAACCAAAACAAGGGGAGCAAGCAAGTGTCATATCAACCGAGGGAAGTGTAAACCAAAGTTGGGTGCAACCATTAGAGCCGATCTTTGAAGGAAGTGTTTCTGATACTTCTTCGGAGAGATCTTACGAGATTTTCACCGAACACTTGAACCTCAACAACAGAGAAAATATGGCAGCAGGATCATCAAACCCTTCCGCCACAATGGAGCTATTGTTCATAAAATATCAGTACGACAATGAGCACGGTGCCAAGATCTACAAAGATGGAATGGACCGCTATTGTGTAAAGATAGAGGAGAGACCTAGTGAGTTCAAGGACTTAGTGCCTGTGAGCTATAGCGAGGGTACCATGTACTTGGTAGTCCTAAACCCTAACATTGTGGACAAGTGGGGATTGATGGGCACCAAAGCCAAAGTAGATGAAGAACTCGAGGAGAAAGCACCAATAATGAACTTCCCTGGTGCGAGGTTAAGAAGAGAGAATGAAACTACAAGGATCAACACTGATAACATCTATGTGGGGCTATACAAATATAATAATGGGGAGCAAGATCTCTATTATAGATGTGAAGAACCCTACGCCGGAGAGTTGACAGACCAAAAAAGACTTTATGTCTTTACCTACACAGAGGGATCGGAAGTGAAAATTGCCGCTTACGACAAGTATGTGAGGCAATACTCAACAATGGGCAAGAAAGAATTAGAAGGATATACATACTTTGGGGGACCACTACATCAGTATTATGTTACTTCTAGCTCACAAAGACCAGCACCAACAAATGGAGTGCAAAACCCAATGACAACAGGAGGACAAAGAACTCAGGCTGCTGACTCTTTCAGTCAACCTCAGTACTCGAAGCCCGGACCAATGGGATCATTACATTCCAGAGAGTCAATGGATACGAATCGAGGTAGTGCAGTTCCAATCCCCACGTATACCACTCCAGGTCCAAGGTTTGAAGCGGAACCATCACATTTACCTCCTAATAGTAGACTCAGGGCAGGGAACGACAAGGGTAACCCATGAAGTCCATGATGCTAGAGAAAGCTTTAGCCGGGACACATGAGCAATGAGATTGGTAGCAGACCATAGACGTATGAGACCATCTCAAGTAGCCAAGTGTATGCCAAAGAAGTATGGTGGTTCAGGAGATCCGTAT
>NC_140932.1:125617658-125650158 GCF_014529385.1 Adiantum capillus-veneris
ATTAGATTTAACTAACTATTTTCATATATGCACTATGATTGTTAATAATTATAAAACAAAAACATTTCATGGGAACCATGCATTGAATGCATGTATTATGCATAGCTAACCAACTAGTATCAAGCTTAGGATATCCCCATAACCTTTTAAACAATGGCTCCAATACAGAAGGGTCTATGCATTAAAATACACAATTTATACCTTATATAAAAATTTCTATATACATCAAAGTTGCAAAAAGTGTTTGCATAGAGGAGTTCTCAGCACCCGACCTCTAAGCATGGAGTTTAGGCCATGAGCCAAATTGCATTCAGAGCACCTAGCAACTAATGCTACCTCTAAATGGGTGATTTGATATGGATGAAAGGCGTACTCAAGAAAAATAATCATTGTGGAGGGTGAATATATATGTACACCGCAATACAATAAGAGAGGGTGAGAGAGAGAGAGAGAGAGAGAGAGAGAGAGAGAGAGAAGAGAGAGAATAGTGGAGGGTTAAATACAGTGCATAGAGATCCAAAAGAATGACATAAGAGAATCTTTAAATGCCCCATCTAAATGAAATAGGCAACCATGTATTAATGCAATAACAAAATTCAGGTTTACCAAAAAAAAAAATAATTTATAACAAAATGACTAGCAGAGCACTAGACCTGTGTAGGGTTTGAGCGGTCCACCCATCTTTTTTTCTCTACTATGGATGGAGAGAATTTTATTTTGCCTGGAGTGAGCCACGACACCTCCAACCTACCTCAACCACAAATAGGCTGATGTCGCTTCACCTCCCTCCATGAACCCAAGCATTGAAAGGATCCCAAATACCAGTAGGTGGTAGGGTATCAACATCAACCATACAGAGCTTGATCCATTGTTTTGAGATCAAACACTTTCATTTGCATGTTATGTATACACCCAAAATTGGCAAAAAGTTGTTTTTTTGCATAAGTCTGAAGTTATATTTGATGGTCGATCTAAGTTTGAGATGTTTTGCTTCATTTTTATGTTGATGGAATGTTATCATATGATGTATGGAACCTCACAAATAGTTGTGGATGCCTCATGTGCACGTGCATGATTGCTTTCCACCTTTCTAGGTCAAAATTAGTTCTATGCATGTGCTAGAAGGGTGAAGTACAAATATGACGCATCAACTATGCATGATTGGATGTTGTCAAAATTGGATTTGATATCATGTTTAGTTTCTAGCTAGACATATTTTATGCATAAAAGGTTATTGTCTTAAGGGCCATATGTGTGGGCTCTGTTTGATTACAGTGCATATGTTAAAATTAAAGTGTGGAAGTTGGTTCAATGTGAATATGGTTTATGGTCAAGGTTGAGATCCGTCATGGATTATGGTTGTGATTTTGATTTTGAAGGCTGGTGTGGCTCTTGGAATATTCTTTTGGATCTGGTTATGTTGCCAAAATTTTTGCAGCCATGCTATGTTCTAAAGAGGTTTTGTAGAATTGGTTGTGCATCACCCCAAGTTGGGTGGAGTGCTCACCCATGTGATGTGGCTAGATTATGGTTTATGGTTTTGGGATTGGATCATGAAGTGATTTGAATGGGTTATAGGGGACGTATAAGGGTAGATACCCTCTACAATCTGACTGCTTGCAAAAGATTGTTTGTGCATATGGAAAATGCTATTGTGATTGGACTCATGTGCTATGTTTCTCATGGTAGCATTGCTACAAGACTAAAATCACCTACAATAAAAGGGTCATTGACTTGGGGCTTTGTTGGATCAGTCATCTTGCCTAGGTCTTCTTTTTGCTAGGCTCATCTATACGGTTAGTGTGTTGGGGGTTGAACGACCTACATGGACAACACATTGGGGATCTTGCCTTGGCTTTGCCTTAACACCCAATGCTAGGCATCAAAGAGGCGTGGCACGTGAACTAACACCTTATCATAACACTTTTCCCATATGATACTCATGCAACATACGGTAACACACAAAAAAGCCACTTTATTCATATTTGCCCGTATGGTTTGGGATGACTAGCCATATACCCTAATGTAAGTTTATGGATTTCTAACACTTCAAATCAACTCACCAAAGCAAATCATAAATCATATATAAATAGCTCGGTCAACTCACAACGTCATATGGTACTCCCCCTTGGTAGCAGCCCTACATGCATAGGTAAACCCGCTTATGGAATAGTCAATAACTCACTTTCATGAAGTGATATCGGCGACCTAAATACATTTATCATCAAGGAGCCTGGGGTCTTAAGATTTGACTAAGTGCAGCGAGCAATAAGCTATTTTGACCATAACTCTTAGCCCATGCACGATTTTCATATGACACCCACAAGAGAAAATGTTCCAAATAATGTGTTTTATCTTTGGTTTTAAGGGTTTGGGCTGATTTGTAACGGTTAGTGAGTTATGCCCAAAACAATGTTCCTATCACTTATGTGAAGTCAAAATTTAATATGTCAAAATTCTGAAAATGTATCTTAATTGGTTCCAAATATTTCTATTGAATAAAAAACTTCTCAAGAAGAAAATGATTCTCAAAATTATTACCAAATGCTTTCATAAAGATGAGCTTAGGAGGGTACACATCAACAACAATTTAAACAAAAAGGTAGTGCATAGAATAGGTTTTTGGGGATTCTTACTTTGACTGATGGTGTTTCTTCTAGAGCTCCACACCAAGAATAGTAAGGGTTCTTGAAAATTCAGATCTAGAATAAGAGGGAGTTAATAAAGAGGTGTAAGAACCGCTAGGAGAGGTTAGTGAGTTAAGTCTCTTCAGTCTCTTCAAAACAAGGAGTAGCTTCTTCATCAAGACAAAAATTGATTAAACCCCAAAGAAAATTTGAAATTCTCCATACATTGATGATATCATGTTTTCCAACTTTGAGAGGTGTTTGAAAACTTTAGATTTCTAGTCCTCTTCCCCCGCAGCTCCCTCCAACACACTTATAAACCTATGATAGATATAAGAGAATAAGTGGGTGTTATCCATATTTATTCATTTATGGAACCTCTATTTAAGCCCCCCCTTCGTTTCACTCACATGACACCATACAAAAGCTCAGCCTTGTCTAGGAACTACACCCATTGTTTCAATTCTTTAAGTCAAAATTCTTCTAATGAGAAATCCAAAAGGATAGCCAGAATCATCCAAGTCTCCATCTGGATTGGAGCTAAGAAGCCTTTGTTTGGCAAAGTCCATAAGTTATGATCAACCTCCACAAACTCTGTTTCAATTTGTTAGATTGGGAGGAAAAGACTCTACTTAAATTTTCTTGAATAGTAGAAAGGAAAAAACTTTTGACACTTTGGAAACAAGATCAAGGGGTGTTTCCTCTCTCATGGCACAAAGATGGATCTACACGAGGAAATATTATCACTTTCATGCAAAAGGGGGGCCCAAAAACCAAAGTGGTCTATGTTAGCATCATGACAGTTGCCAAGCAAAAGTACCCTGTGCATACTGTGTATGTTCTCATTTACTTTTACTAGAGATAACCAGAAGTGAACCATAAAATTGTTTTAGGCGACAATAAACTCATACAAAAATCCAAATAGCATTCAAATTTTGTATAAAATTGATAGAATAAAATTTCATCTAAAAGGAAATTTGTTTATTTACACTATAAGAGGAGAAATTGAGAACCGCTTCTATTACCGCGAAATAACAAATAGGAAAGGAGAGAGAAAACATTGTGTGTGTATTAATAGCCGTGACAATGGTTTGTTAGCAACAAGCATGGTAATCAATGTAAAAATATATCCACAACTATTAATGTGTATATTGTTGCACCTATTATCGTGGATATTACCACTATATGAGTATTCAAAAATAGAGGTGCCCATTTGGGCCACCCAATTTTAGGTGGCCCAAATGAGCACTTCTATTTTTTACGTCCATAAAACATATGAAACATAAACTGTTTTTTGAAAAGGTATAAACAATAGAATTCACACATAACTTAACTTGACAATTTATAGTGCAAAAGACCAACTATTTAGAAAAGTTACAAATAAGATAGTATTTTAGTTCAATGGTGTATAGGGTAGAGGGGCCAGTAAGGGTACGTCTAACTTGAGGAGCTTCAATCTATCTCCTTCGAGCTCAATTTCTTATGCCGAGTAGCTCATTTTTATCGCTTTCTCACAAGCTTTCAGGAGAATTAATTTGGGGCTGGTTGGGTTTGAGAGCCGATAATTACGCCACCATTTTTGAAACCACGTGTATAAAAAATTGGCATGAATAAGAACACTATCAAAAGCCAAAAGAGGTAAAATGTAACCACGAAGGCTTGATCCTTGTTGGGGTTGATGGTGTGTGTGTGCTCTTAAGGAGGTTGGTGTGTGTGTGTGTGCAAACA
Source organism: Adiantum capillus-veneris (assembly GCF_014529385.1). Taxonomy (NCBI): domain Eukaryota; kingdom Viridiplantae; phylum Streptophyta; class Polypodiopsida; order Polypodiales; family Pteridaceae; genus Adiantum; species Adiantum capillus-veneris. The sequence goes on from NC_140932.1 coordinate 125,622,014, forward strand.
TAGCTTTCACAGTTAGAGAGAGAGAGAGAGAGAGAGAGAGAGAGAGAGAGAGAGAGAGAGAGAGAGAGAGAGAGAGTACTCGTGATTTTGACTCAAAAGATGTTACATTGCATTGTATATACCATAGCATAAAAATACATACATCAAGGGCTTTATTTATAAGCTTGGAGTAGATATTCGGCTAGAGCTCCTCCCTTTATACTTAGCTTACACATAGCCATACAACACATAGGCCAAATGCCAAACCCTAAGATACACAATTGTAGAGATGTTTCCCATAGTGATGAAAGGACATGCATATCCCAACAATACTCCCCTTAGGCATGGACTATATTGAATGAAGCTGAATTGAGGCCTAAAGCACCACAGGCTAATAGTCACACAGACTGAGTGGTCTCATCACATGGTGTCACATAGACAAAGTAATCGTCCCCTTAAACAAAGAAGGTGGAAGACCATTTATAGTATATCAGTATACTCACAAAAGTAGTTGGGGGGGTGGCACACACATGGAGACAATTGTCTGGCTATTGAGCTGCATCTTCGTCCTCTTCTTCTGCAAGATTGACTCTACTTTTTTCTTTGTTGTTGATTCCTTGGCATTTTGATGGCAAGTGACCTTTGATGCCACAATTACTACAATACTTGTTCTTGTAGCAGTCCTTGGAGAAGTGTCGAGGCTTACCACACTCATAAAACTTCTTGTTATTTAATCTAGGTGATGATGATGTAAAATAAGCTCCTCCCACTAATTCAGATTTCTTCTTATTTTTCTTTTCTTCTTCATGGATTGCCCTTTTTGACATATTGTAGAGAAGGTATGGGTTCCTTTTGCTCTAAGAGTTGTGACTATGTTGTCAAAACTTTGAGGTAGAGCACTCATGGAGCACATTGACTTGATCTTCTTCCCAAACTTGGCATTGAATATAAGTGAGCTGCATGATTATGCTCATTAGATTATTAACAAGCCTTAAAACATCCTCCTCTTGAAGCATAGTAAGTTAATAAAGATTTTACTTTAAGTTAATTTTTGCTTTTGTTTAGCTCCAAAGTTATGTTCCATAAATCCCATGCTTGGATTGCAGTGGTGCAGCTATCTGTAAAGTGCATATGATTATTGTGGTGTAATTTGATAATTATGCTGAGTTCTTGTTCATCTTCAGCTTGTACTTGTGCGATTTGGGCCCTAGTGAGACAAAGTGATTATCGAATGGCAAAGTTTGAAGCTCTCCCAATGAGGTTATCCATAAGTGTGTGGACAAGTTTTGGGATATACATCTCAAAGCTACAGTCTACCAAAACATAGGCTTTGTCGAACAAAAGCAATAATTTTGTGTGGGGCTACGTGAAGATATGGCCAAGTATATCAACTCTAGTCAAATGCCTAGGACCATCACTGAAGTGATCCACCATACCATGGCCGCTTCACAAATTAATTTCCAACACAAGGGGCTAAAAGGAATTTTAAACCCGTGGAAACTATAACTGAAATGAACTTAGAGGGAAGAACAATGCTCAAAATTCTTCCCAAGTCAATTCTAGCAACAACAACAACAACAACAACAAAATAAACTCTCTCCTGAAGAGTTAGATGCTTTTGCAAAGACCACAAATGTTTCAAGTGTGGGGAGCAAAGTTATGGCTATCGTTCTTGTCCCAAAAGAAATTCACACAATGAAACTCCTAGAGCTTCCATGGTCAAAGCTCCAAAAGAGGATACTCATTGCAAAGGATCATCCCTTTACTCTGCTTGGGGAGAGGTGAGGGAGCATGATTCCTTTATCCTTTTTGACCTGGCTCTACTCACAACTTCATATCAACGGCCACTAAGTTGGCCACTAAGTTGGGAGTACAAGCTTTTAAGATGGGAGATAATGTGACTACTGATGGAGCTTTCAAGGGACAACAAGCCTCCATTACTCCTTTGATTGGGAAATTGAGGGTTCATGTCCAAAGCTATGTCAACAAAGAGGAATTTTTCATCTCCCCTCTCCAACATGAGGATGTTATCCTAGGGGAACCATGGTCCAACCGCATGGCTGCCAATATGAAGTTCCCTGAAAGGAGATTTATTTCACCTACACAAAAAAGAACATGTACATAGATGCTAATGAGTCGGTTCTTGCTATACTTCTTGTAAATTCACTTAATTTGGATAAGTCAATGTAAAGCTCACTTTTATCCAGTGTTTTATCAATGGAAATGGTAGGAATCAAGAGGAGTTAAACTTTTCTAGTTTCCTAAATGTATTCCAAGATGTTTTTATGGATGAAATCCCTGGAGAGGTACCTCCAAAATGAGGGGATGATGATCATTAAATAAAGCTTCTACCTGGGATCTCACCTCCTAATAAGCCTCCTTATAGAGTTTCTCAAGCTCAACAAGAGGAGATTATGAGTCAAGTGCATGAATTTAGACAAGTGGGTGGTGAGGCCTAGTTCCTCTCCCTTTTGTTCACCCATCCTTCTAGTGAAAAAGAAAGATGGCACATACCACATGTGTGTTGACTAAATCGGATTACTAGCAAGAACAAATTTCTCGTATTGTGGGTAGAAGATTTGTTTGATAAGCTACAAGGCTCTACCTACTTCACTAGGATTGACTTTAAAAGTGTCTATAATCAAATAAGGATAGTGAATGAAGATATTTTCAAAGGGAGAGAAGGCTACATCTCATGAAGGGTCCAAAAAGGGAGATGGTCTACCAAAGAGAAATGAGCAGGTAATGGAGCTTAAAAGACCTTAGGGATAGCTTCATTAAAGACCTCCAATGATTAGTGTTAAAAGTACTTAAGCCTAAGACCTTTAGGCACTATAGACCTTAGACTAGCTAGGCATGTGCTTGATGTGCTTGAGGTCCTTGTGGTGCTTGAGCTGACTAAGAAGCTTGAGATGCTTTTTGTGCTAGAGCTTACTAAGGTGCTTGGGGTTCTTGTTGTGCTAGAGATTACTAAGGTGCTTGAGATTTTTCTCTTGCTTGATGACTAAGGTGCTTTTCATGCTCGATGACCAAGGTGCTTGTGGTATGCAAGTCAAAAAGAATCCCTATGTTTTAGGGAAAAACTACTCCCCTGTTCATGCTCACAACCACGACACAGACAACATACTTATCATCCGATGACACGAATAACCCGTAGGTGCACGTAGGCAATCAGGTTAGATTGTCAGGCTGAGACCAATCTACACATACGCACTTTTATGATGCATCAATCACTAACCCTTGTAGAATGCAACCCACTCTATCCCTAAACGCTCACAACACCGTTTACATCTCAAATGAACTCGGAATCGCATCAAACTTACTAGGCACCATCCTCTCACTAGGATATACTTATCTATAAGTCTAATCTCACGAGATTTGAACCCTAGTTATCTTGATTACAGTCGCGATAGACTAACAGGTCATAATCCAAAAGTGGGCGAAACCTAAGTTTATGAGTATCTATGTGTAGCTAATCTCTTTCTCATTCCATAAAGCACTTGATTGTTGAAAACAGACACTGTTTGTGTTACTTACAAGCAAAACAAGCTCAAGGAAGGATCGATCGCGAACAGCTCAAAAATGTGAATGCGTGGCGTGGGCGCGTAGCTCTCGGAGAGGCTACCGTGATGGTGTGGTCACGTCGTGAATCCGGTGAGGGAGAAGCGCGTAGAGAAGAGGATAAGACACTCTCTCTCTCTCTCTCTCTCTCAGACTCGTACGACACAGGATTAATATTCAAAAAATGGTTCTAAGGTGACTTTTATACTTTAGTCACCTTAGCTCAAAAATGTACATGGGGTTCTCTTCCTCATAATTACAAAGTGGGAACAAATCTGGGTCGTGACTGACTGATTAATCTTTACATAACCCAGACAAGTGGATCAAAATGATAAGACGTCTTTGACATAAAAATGGGAATTTGATAGGCTTTACAAGGTGGGCTCATTACAACAGTTGGACAAGTTGGGCTCCAACACTCCCCCCTTCCTAATTCATGTCTAGCACGACATGATCGTCTTTGTCTTCAGTGTCGATGTCTTCCTTCTTGGTTGATTTGATGTAGAAACGCATCATATCGCATAGACTCGCTTGCCATTAATGGGCCGAAAATTTTAGATTTGTACATGAAGAAGCCTGTGTAAAATGCTTCTTTGAATGTTTGGAGATGGTAGCTTGGCAGAAACATTAGCCGTCTGAAGTAGGCCTACAACACTGGCTCTGTAGGCGGCCCACTTAGATCATATGACAGCTCTGATATGCTTCTTTCTGTATTAATGTACTTTGAAGTCCAGCTTTCTGAGAACACTGTGAGACAGGCCAAAAAGGTTCGAGCTATTTTACATAGCATCTTGCAGGATAGGTCGGGAGAGCCTCCAAATTCTGCGATGGCGCCCTGAAGGGTTTTCACCATGTAAGAACCGGATATTCTCTCTCCCTCTGCAGGCCCTGGCAATACTGGATAGTTCAGCCATGTAGGATTTCTACTTTGTAGTGCTTTATGTTGGCAGTAAGTGTATGTTCGAGGCATTGGGCAAAAAGTCCTATCATTCCTCAGCTCAGGCGGTGCATTGACTAAGTGGATCAGGTTATTAGGGTGATCCAAAAGCCATTGACGCCTCCACTTTGGCTGCCTGTCTACTATCCTGTTTTGCTGTTCCCGATCCTGTAATTCTCCTTCAAACACTGGCACTTGTTCTTCTTTTGCAAGCTGCCGTTGATGTGTCAGAGTTTTGTATTTCAGCAGAGCATAGGGTAACATAGGGGCATTCCATTCTTCCCGTAGCTCTGCTGCTGTCTTGCCTGATCTGGAGAGCCCTTGTAGCATCTCCTTCTCTAGTTGCATGGCCTTGTACCACATCATCTCTGATTGCCTTTCCATTTGTTTGGCCAGCTTCTTCTCTTCAAATTTCGTGACTGAATCTTCGTCTATTTCTTGGTCTTTGGAGCCAGGTTGATCAGTCTGCGTATCTGGGGCCTCATGCTCATCTGATTCTTCCTCGTAGTCATCTTCGTCCCCATATATTTCTGCCAGTCCAGCCAAATCCGTGGCTGCTTGCTCCAGGTGCACTCGTACCTGTCCTTGGTGTTGCCTTGCAGTTTAAAGACTTGCAATTTATGCAGCCATGGTTCTATTATTGATTTGGAGAGCTTGAAATTCCATCTCTTTTTGAGCTGCAGACTCCTCTAACTCTTTTACCCTGATGTGCAAATTTTCATTTTCCTCCCTGAGGGACTTGGAAACAATGCTTTCTATTTCACTGTCATGAGCTGGTCCTTGTTGTTGTTCGCTTTGTAAGTCCAAAATTTGCCTTTGTAATTGATTCTCTGCTCTAAGCGCAATTTCGGCTATCATTAAGCGCTGTTTTATTTCCAACTCCAGCTTTCTCTTCAGTGCAACCACTTCTTCTTGCGGTTGGACCACCAGTGTTGTTGGTAGCGACGTTTTTTGTTTCTTTGCTCGTTCTATTTCCCTTGATTGTATATTTGTTACTGCTCTCAAATCCTTGACTTCAATTTGTAAGTCATCGATTACGACTTGCAAACTTTTGACTGTCTCTAGAGCATCTTTCTTTTCTTTTTCCAACCTTTGGATGTGTTCATCTCTGTCACTGACATCTTCAAGAAATACATTGATTGTATCTTCACAAATGGAATTAAAATTTTCAAACTCCTGTAAATTTTCCTTGAGGAGATTTACTCTGCTTTTGAGCCCCAAGATCTTAGCATCTCTTATGCTGATCAGTTTTAGGGTGTCATCTCTTTGCTCCTGCAACTTCATAACTTCTTGATGGGTCTTTTGTAACTTCGTTTTGTTGGACCTGTTCTGATCGGCTAACCACTGATTGTGCAGTCTTGTTCGGTTTAGTAGGGTCTCCATTGACTGTAAATCCACATCTACAGTAGCTTCCATGTGTATTTCTTGAGAGGAGGAAGCTTTTTCTTTTGTCTGATCCACCTCTTTTTGCTTGCCTTTATCAATTTGTGATATGGTTCCAGTGTTTGGGTGACCATCTGTTCTTTCTTCTTCTTCTTCATTGGGTGGTGTATGAACTCTCTCATCACGATGTGAGCTCTCTGAATGCGAAGGAGAGTCAGTAGGTGGGGTTGATTGCCTCTCACTTGTCTCTGGCCTTGGAGATGGAGGTGGTGTTTCTTGATCTCGTAAATTTGGCCTTAACTGATCTCTCAAGGTTTGGAGATCCTCCTCTTCTAGTAGCAATTTTGGTTCGTCCATAGCATTTCTTTCTTGGATGTACCTCTCGAACCAGTCCAACTCAAAAGCTGGGTTGTGTTTATTCTTTGTTCTCAATGTGTAAGTGCTACTAGAAGGTTTCCAAGTGGCGCCTACATTGCCTCGTAGAGATCTCTCGAGAACAAATCCTTCTAGCATTCTTTCCATTTTTCCTACCTTCTGCAATCTGGTGTTGTTTTCCATTTCCGCTTTCCGTTTCTTTAGTCGGACATCTTCTTCTTCAGTTTTTCTTTCTTCTTCCATCTTTTCTTGTGTACTTCTGGTTACTCTTTCCAGCCTGCGTCCTCCAATGGTGTTAGTAGAGGCCAGTACTCGCCTTTGTGATCTATCTTCGATATTCTCTCTTAACACCAGCCACTCGTTTTGATGAGGAGCAGGTGGCAGCTGATCTGCCGCGCCTATGGCCTGGTATATTATTCTGGTGAGGACTTCTCCTCCTGCAATGTAATTTGGCTTGTCCTGCCGTCGCTTTGTCACTTCTTCAAACAGATATGATGCATGATCTATATAGAACTCATGTGTCATTCCCATAGCCCAGGTCAGTGTTGTTGAGATGCTCCCGTGTGGTGTAGTGTATCTAGGCGGTCTCTTGCTATAGCTCAACAAACACTGACTGTATATCTGTGTCAGTTCTCTTACTTCCGGGTTTGCTATGAGTTCGAAAGAAGGCAGTTTGTACCTTTGCAGGTAGACTATGAGGTTCTTCCTTCTTTCTCTCATGTTGGCTCCCTGATCAGACAATTTCAATGCGTCTTTGATGATCTCCTTGGTGATCTGAATCTCCATCACTTCATTATCCATGCCTGCCACTTTGCAAGTTCCATCTTCTTGGATAGTCTCAATTAGGTGTTGTACCCTCTTGAAATCTATCCCCACTGGTGGTAGTGAGACAAAGTTCCACAAGCCAAATTTTTTCAGCCATGACCTTTGCGGTGATCCTTTTAGGTAATTTTCTACCTCCTTGGGGATCATCACTGTATGCACTAAATTTCCTTTGTCATCCACATATGAACCTTGATAGATTTGAAAGGCTGCTGCCTGTTGCACGTCTGCAGGTATCCAGGTGGCCGTTGGCTTTAGTGAATTGGGTAGAAGTGCATAGGGTATTACACCTTCCATTGCTAGGTTCTTGCCTTTTCTTTTTCCCGGAGAAGCATCCATGGATCATGTATTCACAAATAACAGTTAATGTACAAACATAGTACTTCTCTTCTAAATTGATATCACTTAATCATGCATCTAGATGAGCCTTCTTAATCCCAAGATGAGTTAAGGTAAAATGTTAGCAGATAGACAAGCTCTTCCATTGTCCGACTCTAACGGCTTCAAATTAATGTTGTTGGTGAAGGTGAACAAGTCCAAATGCCTTGAAATTTTGTGTGGTGTATGTGTACAGGGCATGTAAGGTCACCCTATAGTCACAAACTGAAAATCAGTTCATTTGCAATTTATGCCCAGTCTATCATGATAGACTGGCTATCTTTTGACAAGGGACTTATTTTGCACTTGTGACTCTACCAGTTGGTTTCTCATGTCTTGCACATGATCTGATCCCATTTCCACCTCAAATGAATGTCAAGTGACCCCTTTTTGGATCAACTTCTATTTTTCCAGATTCCCTTCAAGGAGATGACGTTGGTCTATCTCCTTCATTTTGTGTTGTTTTGGGCTCAAACTTAGTGGGTAGTCCTCTTGCATCATGCTGAAGCCAACTGTTGATTCCAATTTTTGTTAAGATGGCCCTGTATCACTCTGCTTAGTCTATCGCGATAGACTAGGACTTAGTGTCATTTTGTCATATTTTGGCTCTGTGATCATCTGTCTGCCTTCTCCTAGTTGATGTAAGGTTGCTTGACCTCTCACATGTGAATTTTAACTGTCTGCCCTTGACATGCCCTTTTTTGACTTTGAGTTGCTGTCATGTCTATCTCGGCTTGCCATATGAGTCCATCTTGTCACCAAATTTAGTGTACTGCCTCCATATGCTTCCCCAAGTCTATCTTGTCAAAATTTTGAAAAGCCTTCTCCCCAAAGATGAAAATAGTAAGTCTATCGCGATAGACTAGGTTACTTGGCTAAGAGAGATCAAATTTGCACTTTGATTTGATATTTGTGGTCATTATTCCTTGTTAGTACCCCTCATGACGTCAAAATCAAAACTTTACTTGTCTAAGTGTATTAGCAAGTCTATCGCGATAGACTTACTATCTGGTCATTTTTACAAGTTTTTTGATGCTAGTTGACCACAATGGTGTTAGTAGGCTCTCCTAGACACACACATTAAGTTTTAATCAATTTAGAAGAGTGTACTCCCTGTTTGCAGCGCTTAGCTGGTTCTGGAGTCGAAGTAGACCACTTAGGTGATGGTCGCCGTTCCTTTTGGTCATTGTATGACTCCGACTGTCTTTCATTTCCTTTTCATGGTCTAACCATTCAGTTGGTTTGTCGAGGTTATCGGCTTGCTGCCTATGAGTTTTGGCTCACTTCCGTTCACTTTGGTTCAGCTGCCCTTCTGCAGGTCCTATGAAATTAGGGTTTTCTAGGCGGCTTCCTTCCCACTTTCCGAGGTCATAGGCTTGATCCCTAAGCTATAGGCATTGTGCCTTTCAATTTTGATTCCATTTGGTGGCCTCTAGGTCTTCCTAACAACCAGTCTACAGTATGTGTGCACATGTTGTGATGGTGGTGCTGGCGAGGTTTTGCAACTAACTGAAGTAAACAACACTTAGAGTCAGTGTTGACGAGCATACCTCTCATATCTGATGTCGATATGGTGACCGTGCGCGATGGATGAGCTCCTGGATAGGGAGCTCTCTCTCTCTCTCACAATGGAAAATGACTCAAATGAGAGATTTCTAGCCTAGCCTCTCTATATGTAATCGAGACTCCGACACAAAATTTTCCCATCTTTTGCCTGTGACCATAACTTTTTATGAGATGCGGTTTAGGCTCGCAAATTTCCTAATTTGGACCTCGATTGCTCCAGTTCTACAATTTTTGCAGATTTCTCCTTTTGGAGGTCCCGTCATGACGGTGGTCATTTTTGCACTGTCACCTTTGCAATCCCTATTTTTTATGTATCTTCTTTACCTTGCTCTGATCAGGCGTCTCTTCTGTTGTGTTTCCATCTGGATTATGGTTTTTTTTCTATATTTTTTGCTAGAAAATGGCTAAAATAAAGCAAATAAATCCCAAAATAACCCGAAAATAGCAATTCTAACCTATAAAAATACCAATGAAAAGCAAAAAACACTTTGTAGCTCACTTTTCTCTCATCTATGTACATTCTCAGTCTTAATCGTCAACCTTGGCCTATTTTTTGTTGTTTTTCGACGGTTTTTGGCCAGATTTGACTCTCTTTACAGTACATACACATCCCTAGGGGCTCATATATGATCATTTCCTCCCCAATTCTGATTAATTACGAGGGCATATTCTTTTTCCCAAAATCACACAATAAAACGCAGAAATGGTTGAAAAATTAATCACAAACATTGCCCTCTAATATATGACGTGAATCCGCATTTGGAATGCCTCCCCCCCTCCTAGTTGGAGTCCTCCCGGACTACAGGGTATCGTCCAGGGTATGTGCTGTGCATGGTCGTGAACTTGTGCTAATGCAGGCCTTGTAATGTAGCCCTATATGCATGTACAGTCAATGCATGTAGAAAGAATTTATGCGGTGTAAGAGGAAGGTATAAGCGATTCGCTTATTGGCATTTGTCGTTGAGGTTTCCTGTGGTAGCCTGAGTTGGCTGGCAGATTTTCTTTGCAAGAAGAAGTTGTAAATCTGTCGCTCTTTGTTTGATTGTTTTCCATAGTTTTTGAATTGGTGTATGTGGATCCTTTGAAGTCGATATTGTTGTATATTTTGTTGCATTTTCTGGTGGAACATTATTTCTTTTCCATTGGATGACTTGGGTCGTACAGATCCTTGTAGTTATTGTTGTGGATTCTTCTTGTTTCCTCGTGTTGGTTGTATGATTTGGCTTGGCATTGACAGTTGTAGACAATTTTTCGGTGGTCTTCTTTGGCATCCATACTTGTGTTGTTGGCACGTTCTAAATTGGTAATTTTATCCGCCATACCAATATAGTCCGTTGCATATTCGACTGGTTGACTATTGTTCTTTGAAGCTTTGCTGGCTTTTCGTATTTTGTTTGTTCTTCTGTCCACTTTTTTACAGGAATTAGGCTGTCTTGCCTTATCCAAACTTTATATTTCTGCCTTTGATGAAATTGTGCCTCGGCTAGATCTGTACGTCGTACCCAAACTTGCTTGGTTCCCTACATGATTGTTGATTTTTGATAATACGTTTCTTGACATGTAAACTTTGTTTGTTGTTGGTCAATGCCTTGCGGATGTATTGACTCCTGTCCCCATCTTGACATGTATTGGTCATATGATAAGAAGGGTTCTGAAAAGTTTTCATTTTTGAACAGTGCTTCATTTGTATCCAAATCAATGAATACCCTGTTAGCTTTCATCCATGACATTGCTAAGATACATGGCGTTGCTGATCTACTTGGTGGTAGTACATGGAACTTGGTAGTGTATGGGTGTGCCTACATTGTGAATGGTAATATAATAGACCACAAAGTGGTCACCTCATCACCCCATGCTACTTTCAACTTGTGTGTCTTTGAGATCTTCCTCATTGGTCCAAGTTTCTGAAAGAGCTCAAAGCTGATGACACTCATTTTTGCTCCAGTGTCAAGCAATGCTTAGATTTCAACTTGTTCTGTGCCTGCATAAGCTTTTATGTAAGGACTACACCACGTATCTTCCAAGTTGTCAATGGTGCTTTCGTCCTGAGCCATAAAGTCTGTTATTGTCTTTGCTAATTCTTCGCTTTGTATATCCGCTTCGATTGTTTGGAATGTCGAAAGAGGATATTCGTCAGTCATCATTGGTGTGACCATGTTTATTGTCCTTAGAAACTGCTTTCGCTTAGCAATCGTTCCTTGGCTTCTTGTTGTGCCTGGTCCTGAAGTCTTTGTTGTTCGTGTCTATAGGCTTTTCCATAATGCAATTGAAACAACATTTCCGGCGTTAAAGGTAGATGATATTTTTTCAAACGATACCCACTAATCCAATTCGGCATTTCTTTTCCAGATCTAGATGGAGTCGACAGTTTTACTGCTCTGCTAGACGATATTTCTTGGACCAAATAAGGCCACATTCCCCTTTTCTTTAGCTTCTTGGCATGTTGTTTAAGGGTGTATACTAAGACATAGTCGCCCGTTTTAAAGTCCTTGTTCTTGACATGTTTGTCAAAAAACTCTTTTTGTTGTCTTTTTTTTGCATATATGGCTACTACAGCATTGGGCTGTAACTCATATAATTTTTCAAGGTCCGCTAATCGTTCTGAAAGATTATGCCCTGTCCAATCCAATTGTGTGGATACCCATAGTGTGGGAATCAAAAATTCAATAGGTAATATTGCATTTAACCCATATACCATATTAAATGGTGTAGCATTGAGTGTTGTTTTATATGCAACTCGATAAGCCCACAATGCCGAATATAGCATTTGATCCCAGTCCGTTCTTGTTTCACTAACCAGTTTTGTAAGAACTGCGCACAATATTTTGTTGGCAGCTTCGGCTTGACCATTGGCTTGTGGATGGTAGGGTGCAGATTTGCGATGAATTACCATAAACTCATTTAAGAGATGTTGGATAACTTCATTTACAAAGTGTGTCCCTCTATCACTCACCAGCTCGATTGGAAGGCCATAACGTGTAAACACATATTCATATAAGAATTGTGCTGTGGTTCTAGCGTCTGCTTTCGTTGTGGCTTTTGCTTCCACCCATTTGGTCATGTAATCCATGGCCACTATGATATATTGTGCTTGTGAAAGATACGCTGGTGGAGTAATAGGACCAACAAAGTCGAATCCCCATTTAGCAAATGCTCGAGCACTCATCATTGGTCTTAAAGGCATTTCGCCTCTTTTAACTGTTACCTTAGTGCGTTGACATTCATCACACCTTTTCACGAATTCTACTGCATCTTGAATCATGGTCGACCACCATATACTTGCAACCAAATGATTTTTACGGTTCTCTCCGCTGAAAAATGACCTCCTGCTATGCCTGCATGAGCTTGTTCCAATAATGGAAAGTAGTCATTTTCATAAGGAACTAACCTTAGCTGGTAATCAGTTCCTCTTTTATACAATTGGTCACTAATGAGGATATACCTATTCACTTCGATTTGTAAAGCCTTTTGTCTGGCTTTAGAACAATCTCCTGGCAACTCCTTATTAGTCAAATATTCCACAATAGCATGACTCCATGTGGGTGCTACTGTCACTTGGTATAATGTGGCATAATCCACAGTGGTATTGGATGTGCAAAAGTTGCATTTCTTGATGTAATTAGCTACATCGCCTGCTCCAAGTCTTCTTAATTGTTCATAGGTCATTTGATTTCCTCGATGGAATCCCCATGTTTGTGTATGGGCCTCCTCTAGATACGCTTCGTACTCCTCTGGGCCTTTACACAACCTTAGAATCCCATCGTTTCCATGATGGTACATTCTTCCCACAAGCATTGTGTAATTTCGTGCTTGTCTAACGTCTTCCACCGTGTGTTTGTCATCAACATTTATTCCATATGTCAGCAACGGAATAATTTGCTCTGACCATTTCGGTACCATCTCTATATTAAACAGGTATGCGTCTGGGAGATCATCATCTAGCCTAGTAGCTTTTTCGCCATGTAGTAATCGAGAAAGGTGGTCTGCTCTTTGATGAGTTTTTCCTTTCTTAACTACTACCGTAAAATCAAACTCCAGCAACACAATGAACCATCTTACAATTCATCCCGTGTTACAAGATTTGTTTACTAAGTACAAGAGCGCCTGATGATCCACAAAAAATGTGAATTTGTTCGCAAGTAAGTAATGCCGAAATTTCTTTACCGCATATATCATACCCAATCCTTCTCTTTCAGTGGTGGTATAATTCTTTCCTGCAGTGTTGAGTTGTCTACTAGCATAACTGATCGGAAAATCTGTATTACCCTCCCCTGGTTGTGCTAATATACAGCCTATTGCAAATGCCGAAGCATCTACATGTACATGGAAGATCTTTGACCAATCTGGTGCTTTTAGAATTGGTGCAGATACCAGTGCATCTTTTAGTTTCTGGAATGACTCCTCACATTCATTGGTCCATATGAAGAGCATGATTAGACTATACAAGGGTTTTGCTATTACAGCGTACATGTAGATAAAATGTCGGTAGTATCCACAATGTCCCATAAATGATTGTACCTGTCGTACAGTGTTTGGTCTTGGCAATTCTATGATCACCTTTACCTTGTGTTCATCAGTGGTAATTCCATTAGCCGATACTATGTGGCCTAAGATTTTACCTTGTCGGACCATGAATACACATTTTTTTGGGTTGAGGAAAATCCTATACGTTCTGCATTTTTCGAATACCTTTCTAAGATGATCAATATGGTCTTCTCTCAATAGAGAATATACACACAAGTCATCCATGTAAATATCCAAGAATATTAGCAAGTATTCTTTAAAAGCATGTGTCATTAATCTCTGAAATGTGGCTGGAGCATTGGTCAAGCCAAATGGCATTACCCTAAAGGCATATATGCCCCATTCTGTTGCAAACGCTGTTTTGTATTGATCTTCTAGTTTGACCCCCAATTGGTTATAACCAGATAATCCGTCCATAAAGCTATAGGCTTGCTTGTCTGCTACTCGTTCCAGGACGTGTTCAGTGATAGGAAGAGGATAGTTGTCCCTTATTGTTGCTGTGTTTACCTTCTTGAGATTCACACACACTCGTAATTTCCCGTTTTTCTTAGGTACCACCACTATCGGCGACACCCAGTCCATGTGCTCTATCTCATAAATAAATTCAGCCTCCGTAATTAGTTTGTCTATCTCTTCCTTTATCCTTTTGGCGAATGTCTCATTGTACGTGTATGGACCTTATTTGCTTGGCTTTGCATCAGACTTCAGAGGGATTTAATGTTCACAAATGTTAGGATCCACCCCCTTCAGATCTTTGTACGACCAGGAAAATACATCACGAAATTCCTTAAGTGTTTTGATCAGTAGTCCTCTTCTTCCCGGCTTAGATCTGTGGCAATGTAAGCAGGTCTAGGAATTTCTCCTGGCTCTGCTAAGTCTATTTTCTTGGCGTTCTCTGGCCCATCGTAGGACTTGTTTGATTTAGGCTCTCTCATTGGTTGTTGAACCACCAATCTTCTTCCCTGGATGGTGTACTTACAATAGTGAGGAGGTACATCTATCTTTTTACTCCCATCACTAGCGTTCGTTCCATCGCTACTTTCCATTTCAGTTGTCCATACATTTTTCAGTTTTTGTTTCAAATCATTGTATCTCTTTTTCCGTTCAACTTTTGTTATAATTGGATCGCCAGAGACACCCAATTTCTCTGTTGCAACTCTTTTTTTTCCTTTACTGGTTTTCTTAGGTTTCAACAGTCTGGACTTAAATCCTGAGTATTCAGCAACCTTAAGAAATCTTCCTGACACTTTGTCCTTAGCACAATCAATAGCATGAATGTTCATAAGAAAATGTGTCTTACCCCTGAACTCCGGCATAGGTCTCAGCCTAGTTGGTAGAATGTTATGGTGTCACCTACTCTTGTATCTTTTTTGGCGTCTCTCACTTTGGTTTGGGAAATTGTAGAAGACGTCATTGTCTTGATCTTGATGGTCATCTTCCTTTGTATTTTCCGACTTCTCGTCATCCGCATTATCCTTGTTTTCACATTGATCAAAAGAATCATAAAATTCTTCTCCCTCCTGCTCGATTTCTTTAGTGGGGATGTCCACATAGCCCACTATCTTAATCTCAAGTTTCGTTTCCGTTTTATTGATCCTCGTATTCTCAGTATCTCCCTCGTTCTCGTCTTCCTCCACAATTTTTCTCAACATGTAGTATGGTAAGATATCGTAGCCATTCTCATCACAAAATTTGGTGGGAGTGACTTCATTGGCACATACATCCAATGTAGACAAAATTTGAGACCATTCTAGGGGTTCGAGCTTCTCTTCAGGAAAGGGTTCTCGTATATAGGCATCGTCTTCCAAGACCCTCTCTAGTGTCCTTTCATTGTGGTTATATTCACTACATTGAGATGCTCCGCACATCCATATCTCCTTTTTCTTAAAGAGCCACGCTGGGACTTCTGATCCACTCATGGTGGCTGAGTCAAATTCTTCCACAGGTGTTCTCGTGACATCATGGTAGCTATGATTTTTCATGTTTACACGTGTAGTGGTTTCAGCATGTCTTAGATACAAATAATCATACCCCTAGTCCTGCACCATCTTGAGTTGCCTCATGAACGGCCTACCAAGGATAATTTCATAATTGTTCTTCTTGCCGAAATCTACTATGGAAAATGTATGTTCGTACTCTATGCCACATGAAGATACCACAATTGCGTCAAGCAATCCTATAGGCCTTTCTATGTGCCCATCCGCCAGTTGCAATTTCATTCTAGCTAGTTGTTCGTATTGCTGGTTTTTCCTATTTTTCCCATAGCATTTTGGTCGCAATGGCAATGCCAGCTCCACTATCAAGTATGGCCTTGGTGTCTATGCCGTTATACTCAACAAGGTCGGAGAGTATTGTACGGGTGAAGACGACAACACTACTCTACCGTGCCAATGTTTTAGGGCAAAACTACTCCCTTGTTCATGCTTACAAGCACGACACAGACAACATACTTATCATCTGATGACACGAATAACCCGTAGGTGCACGTAGGCAATCTCGTAAGCTTGTCAGGCTGAGACCAATCTACAGATACACACTTTTATGATGCATCAATCACT
This sequence comes from Adiantum capillus-veneris, assembly GCF_014529385.1. NCBI lineage: Eukaryota > Viridiplantae > Streptophyta > Polypodiopsida > Polypodiales > Pteridaceae > Adiantum > Adiantum capillus-veneris. The sequence continues at coordinate 125,638,097 of NC_140932.1, forward strand.
AACCCTTGTAGAATGCAACCCACTCTATCCCTAAACGCTCACAACACTATTTACATCTCAAATGAACTCGGAATCGCATCAAACTTACTAGGCACCATTCTCTCACTAGGATATACTTACCTATAAGTCTAATCTCACTAGATTTGAACCCTAGTTATCTCGATTACAGTCGTGATAGACGAACATGTCATAATCCAAAAGTGGGTGAAACCTAAGTTTATGATTATCTATGTGTAGCTAATCTCTTTCTCATTCCATAAAGCACTTGATTGTTGAAAACAGACACTGTTTGTGTTACTTACAAGCAAAACAAGCTCGAGGAAGGATCGATCGCGACGAATAGCTCGAAAATGTGAATGCGTGGCGTGGGCACGTAGCTCTCGGAGAGGCTACCGCGATGGTGTGGTCACGTCGTGAATCTGGTGAGGGAGAAGCGCGTAGCGAAGAGGATAAGACTCTCTCTCTCTCTCTCTCTCTCTCTCTCTCTCTCTCTCTCTCTCTCTCTCTCTCTCTCTCTCTCTCTCTCTCTCTCTCAAACTCGTACGACACAAGATTAATATTCAAAAATGTTATTCAAAAAATGGTTCTAAGGTGACTTTGACACTTTAGTCACCTTAGCTCAAAAATGTACATGGGGTTCTCTTCCTCATAATTACAAAGTGGGAACAAATTTGGGTCCTGACTGACTGATTAATCTTTACATAACCCAGACAAGTGAATCAAAATGATAATACGTCTTTGACATAAAAATGGGAATTTGATTACAAGGTGGGCTCATTACAACAGTTGGACAAGTTGGTCTCCAACATCCTACAAAGGAGGGAGTGAGCCCTAAACGTAGTGACATGAGAGAGAACATACACACACACACACACACACACACTCAAGGCAATCCCAAGACTCAAGAGGCAATAAGAGCCCTTACCCATGCTGCCCTAATCCTGTGCCTGAATTCTATTGGATAGTCTTTGGGGAGGTCCAATGAGAATTTAGATGCATGTAATAAATTAATTAATCTCTCTCTCTCTCTCTCTCTCTCTCTCTCTCTCTCAAAGGGGGAACGAAGGACACTTGTCCACATGCTACCCCTATTGCTTGAAACATGACCATAGCCTATGATTGACCAAGCTTGGCAAGGGTCAATAGGGATCAATCTAGAGTGAAGAAAGAGAGGGGTTGACCTAGGCAAGGAAGAGACTCATTTTTGCTCATTCTTCCACACTCACACATTCTCTCACTGTGCTGAGCAAGAACTCCCTCTCCTTCTCCAAGCTTGATAAGTAGAGAGCCTAAAGAGTGTCTAATGCATATGTCTGATGATGGGACATCCTATATGCATTCATAGAAATGCATGGGAAACAATATGTTTTGCAAGAAAGATTTTGAGAGTTTCTTCAGAAAGATGGTGTAGATATAAAATCACATGACATGGCTTTGCAATCTGGAACCCTTTTAATAATCTTTTTCGTTGTCTAGGATATGTGCTCTCATCTTACTGTTCACTTTGTGTGAGTGTTGGACTCTACGGTACTCCACCATGATTAAGTTAATTGACTTTGACTGTTATGCTCATCCCATCTAGCATGAGAAATACAGCTTAGATATGCTCAAGTCTTCCAGACTAAGCATAAGCCTAATAACTACAACTCTTAGTTAAAAAATTATTACGACTGGGAGCTTTGGGGCTAATACTTTGCTCATTTTATGGCTCAACAGACCGATTCTAACTCTGCTGAAGAGTGTTTTTTGCACCCTCACAACTGACTTTTTACATTCTTGTGCTTACTACAAACTTTTCTTCAGGTAAAAGTAATCTTGAATCCTCAAGAAGAGGATTAGTGAAGGACCTAGTTGGCATTAAAGGTTTCTTTTTCTATACCTATTTTATCATCTCTGAATCAAAAGCTTTCTTGATTGGGTTCTCCTTCTTTGACTGTGAAGACTCCATTGTTTGTGTGATCCTCCAATTGGGCCTATTGTAAGGAGTCTTTGAGGTTTTTGTAGGCCTCTATTCACTCTTGGCATCTGGATTTTGACTAGAAGAATTAGAAGACTTAGGAATCCAAATCTCTTGATGACCTTTGTATATCCTTTGCTGGATTTGCTTCACTCTAAGTCTTTTTGAGCTCTTGAGATCTTCATGCAGGTCTGGTGTAGTTGCACTTGGCTTGTGGTTGATTGGTAGACAAATCTTTGTATAATTAACTTGTGTAGAATCCTTGTCCAAGAGGACTATTCTTTGAGATCCATCTCTATTGTATACCTGTTTCTTAGGTATCCTAGGATATTGTCGAGGTTGATACCCTGTGGGACTTATTTCTTGAGAGAGACTTGATGTTACTTCATATTACCTTACCTCAGGTTTTGGTATCCATATTTGTCTGTTACCTCTATAGTACTCCTTTTCCTTTAAGATCCATTATGATGCTATCCATACCATGTGCTCGTCTTTCTGTGTTGATTTCTTGTCTTTAATACAAACCTAATCATTGACTTTGACTAAATTTCTCGGAACAAACACTTCCTTGTCTATCTTTTTCTTTCTTGAGTACTTTGGCTATTTTTTATTTTTTTTTTTGGGTGTCTTCCTAGAGAGTTCAATTGGGTCGGCAATTGACTTCAAGTTTTGAAAGCCTGACTTGCTTGAAGAAGCTGATCCATGAGGGTTCCACTTTGACTTTACCTTTATCTACAAGATTTATCATTGATTTTTGTGACTTCTACAACTCTAAATCTACCATTAATGGTACCTCTAAATGTTGCTCGCTACCTCTTGGAAAAGAGAGTATTAGCATTGTATCTTCTTTGTAGGCCTTGTGATGGCCACAACTAATGTCCAAGGATGACATCTGCATGCATGTATTTTGAAGGCTTTACTTGAAGCATTATCTGCTCTTCATGCTTTTGGATGCTAAGAATAGCAACCATGTCTTCTTGACCCGTATGCATACCTAGCATTGTTTGCCTATCATGCTTGCATGGATGATTTGGAGGATCCTTTGAATGTTCTCTACAAATATATTGCAATCTACTACTTTATCCAATAGAGCATTGCATCTGACACTTGCTCCTTTTGTACTGCTAAGAACCACAAGTATTCTCATTGGAGGTTCTATTGAAGATTTATGTTCTGCTTTTGTCACGGTCTCATCTTGATCTAAATATGTCTCTATGGAGGGTGGCTTGAGACTCCGTTTTCCAACTTGGCTTTTATTAGCTGATTTAGCCGGTAATGTCTGGACCTTTAGAATTCCTATAGCTTCTTGGTTGTCTGCTACCTTATTCTTCTTAACTTCTAGCTTTGGTGGCATTCTCTGCTCAATAGCTATTGTGGTTGCTCTTTGCTCTGTTTGATCTGCACTTCTTGATGCATGATCTACTTTAATCTCTTTTGAGGTTAAGTTCAATGGAGATGAATCATCTTCAATAAGGTTTGCTTTGGCATCGGTCTCCATTTTAATTGTGCTTGAGGACTTTGTGCTATCGTCCACGAGTGACCAATCTTGGTCTTCATTCTTTGTTGTCTGTGATGACTCTGTCACGTCTGAACTCTATATCTCTAACATATTCTGGGTCATTGGCATTCCCATTATGATGTTATCAGTAAGATCTTTGATGTGATCACATGGAATTGGGCGATGATGACACGTGGACCTACTTGAATGCCGATCAAGATGATTCCCCAATATTTTCCTCGTTTGTCTCTAGATGTGCTCAAAAACTCAAAAGCATCTTCTAGCTGTGGTTGGCCGCATTTTTTCCAAATGCAAAAGACATGAGGTTCTTGTCTAGCTGAAAATCTAGCTTCATTCCACTTGATAGCTTTCTTTTTTTTCATTGGTGATGTTGCACTTGATCTTCTTAGGATTTCTTTCTGTACTAATTGATTTTGTAGTGGTAGTGTCTGTGGGTTGAATTTTTTCTACATTGGCTTTGTCTTGATCACCTGATTTTGTTGATGTTGACTCGTATGAATATGATACTACACCTTTTTCTTCTAGCTGTTGAGCATTGTCTGCCTGCATTTGAGTAAATTTTGATCTTAGAAGATTTACTGTTGTTGACAGGCACATCAGTATAACAATTTAGTGGTCAGTCAAATCTGTTTTGCTAGTCAGTCGGATTTTGGTCAGTCAGATGTTGGTCAGTCGGATTCTGGTCAGTCAGATGTTGCTGCGTCGGATTTTGGATTACTGCTGAATCAGATATTGTTGAGTCTGATATTATCTAAAGTCGGATTTATACTGAGTCGGATTTCTTCTAAGTCGGATTTCTGCTTAGTCAGATATTTGGCCAAGAACTTCTTTTGGGCATTTACAACTGTTTCGTGTTGGATAATTCATGGGCTTAGAGGACGACTTGTAGAGATGATCTCTCGAGCTGTAAGCCTTTCTTGAAGATGAATACGAGTTCTGAGTTTACCCTAATCTCTTCTCTTTGCTTTGTCTGATCTTGTCTCTGTGTTATTCTACTGAGTCTGATTCTTGTATTAAGCCTTATGAGGACTATTTAGCTTGTTTTTCTTCATGTGTTGTCGAACCCCAACACATGGGCCTGTATAGAGGACGACTTGCGATCTCAAAGCTTCATCATGAGCTTGCATGGAGGGTGTTGATTTGCGACCTCAAATCCTTAAAGACATACCACGCTGGAAGAGAGAGAGATTGGCCAAATTATTTATCAACCTGCAAAAGCACACACAACCTATTTTGGCTTGATTTTCATCTTTAATACAACCCCCTCTGTGGTCACACTCCACCATAGCAAGATAGGATCGATCCTTCACTAACAGTTCATATGTAGTAGCTAAGGCAATGTGATCTGTTGATTTTTATTTCTCAGGATTGGAGACCTATCAAAGGTACTCCGTTCCTCTCAAAAGGAGCCGTGACCTCACATTGGTATCAAAGCCTATGTTAAAGCTTGCAGACTTTTCTAGATTGATCTTTGGACGTTGAAGGAATAATAGAAAAATCTAGGAAAATTATTTTGAATGTTTATATGGTATTGAGCATTTGACCTTCCTGATACAGGAAAATGTTCATTTAGCCTACCAAAAATTCCAGGTGTTCACCATTACGTTCAAAAATGCATGCCAATCACCAAATTATCAGTTTCAAAAATTGGTGATGAAGATTTTGGATAAAGTGTTTGCACCACCTATCCCAAGGGTGCAAAGAGGATGGGGCATCGGCTGTAGTCCATCTGGAGGAGTCTATACCATTGATGCTAACAAGATATGGTGCATGGCTACTAACCTCAAGAAACTTCGATGGACAGAGGAATTAAAAGTTATCGAACTTTATATTTTCATCGATACTAAGAATCCGGATGCTACCATTACCTTGGGAGGAGAAAAGATATCTCAAACTCAATGGGTCTATAATCAAGTTACCAAAGTTATCCATGGTGTTAGGATTCGACCCATGTTTGTATTGCCTAGCTTTTGAGGGTCAAAGGAAACTTATTTTTTTTATCCTTTACTCTATCATTTTGTAATCAGTAAACTCAAAATATAGGATATTTCAAAGTCTTGTACTCAAAGACTACCAACCTAGTAGCAAATAATGTGTATATGAATAAAGTTTGGATTAGTATTGAATTTTTCCTATACTATTGTTTGATCAAGTCTTGTCTTAAAGTAGATTAAAGTTATTGTATCAAATAAAGTTTTACTTTATCTATATAGCATAGAGTGCGGTGTACACATCTCTTCAAGTGAAAAAGCTACTTCTCAAGAAAGCTAAACTTCCCTCTTTCAAGGAGGAAGGAACTCTAGTTGAGCGTGATGCAGAAGTGTGGCTCAAAAGTATGGAGGATTATTTTGTTGCAGCTGGTACTACTCCTGATAACCAAAAAATGTTGGCTATGTTTTGTCTCACGGGGGATGCCAAGCTTTGGTGGAATTAGCATTATAAAGATAACCAAGTAGATCAAAACACTCAGACAAGGGAAGACATTAAGTATTCTATCAAAGGATGTTATCTTCCACCTGCACATGAATGCCTTGAGATGAATGAATTCTTCAACTTACGTCAGTTTCATGTTACAGTGGAAGAATACTACTCCAAATTTGTAACTCTTAGGCACTATGCTCCACCAATGACCGCAGATCAACAAGTAGCCCGTTTCTGCCAAGGGTTAAATGCTCCATTAAATACTCATCTAGAAGCGATGAGGCCTACAAATTTACAAGATGCTCTTTTAAGAGCTAAATCCTTAGCTAAAGAGATGTCAAACTTTCAACGGGGACAAAATGTAAATATAAGGAATGCTACAAGGAGAGGACGACCTATGATGTGGAACCAAAGGCCAGTTCACTCAGTTCACCAAACTCATCCAATAATTGCAGCTCTAGCAACTAGAACTCAAAATACAGATCTTAGATGCTTTAAATGCAATGAGCTAGCACATTTCAGGAATGTATGTTCTAGGCAAGTCTCTGCAATAAACATACATAATCAAGGGAGAGAGGGCGATATCAAATAATAAATCGTGGAGGAAGAAATGGAGGACAAGGTCGAGGGCGCGGAATGGCTTCCACAGTTAATGCTATCATAGGAGAACCAACATTGGAGAAGAATAAGAGGAAAGAGAAACTCTACATGCTGCAATTGATAACCCAGGAGCAAGACAACAGTACGATCTCATTCAAACACCTACAAATCACCAAGGTGAAAAATTTGAGCTTCTTATTGATTGTGGTAGTACTCATTCTTTCTTGTCACCTAAATGTTTAAGGAGGTTAGGACTTAATCAACACCCTGCAAGAAAGATGAGAGTTCAATTAGCCAATGGAAAGGAGGTGTTATCTCAGTACACTATGGAAAAAATAGATTTCAAGTTGGGAGAATACTCTACTTCTGCTACTTTTCGAACCTTACCCATAGGAATCTATGATGGAATTCTTGGAATGGATTGGTTAGCCAGTCATAATGCCAATATCCATTCTGTCCAAGGAAGTGTTACCTTTGTGGACAACCAAGATCAAGAAGTCACTATTCAAGGCCAGAATGGACGACCAAAAGCTTACTTGGTCAAAGCTAATCGTCTTTTGAAAGGTTTACACAAGGGACAATAATTTTTTGTAGTCAAACTAAACAAAGTAGAAAACCCTGAATCAATGTGGCTAGAAGAGTTTTCAGATGTTTTCCTGCAGAACTTTCTAAACAACCACCACCTAGGGAGGTAGACCATAAAATAAAAAATTCTCCAAGTAGTGAACCAGTCTCAAGAGCATGAAGGGTTTATCCGACCTAGTACATCTCCATGGGGTGTAAATGTTATTTTCCAAAAGAAGAAGGATGGATCTCTTCAACTTTGCATAAATTATAGGGGCTTAAATCAGGTTATCATCAAGAATAAATATCCAATTCCTCGTATTGACGAGAGGATGGACATACTACATGGAGCCAAAATTTTCACAAAAATCAATCTTCGATCTAGTTATCATTAAATTGAAATCCAGGAGGCTAATATTTTCAAAACAGCTTTCAACACTCCTTATGGTCATTACGAATTTATAGTGACGTACGGCTTTCAAATTTATGAATGCTCCAACAACTTTTAATCGTCTGATGCACGATATCTTTAGAGAATTCTTGGACGATTTTGTCTTAGTATTCTTTGATGATATCTTAATTTATTCCAAATCAGAGGAAGAGCATGAAGGACATGTTAGCAAAGTATTAGAGCTTTTACGTCAAAAAAGGTTGTATGCAAAGAAAAGTAAATGTATCTTGTTCACCACTAAGGGCTGTTACTTAGCGTTTATCATTTCACCTAAAGGAGTCTCTCTTGACCCTGACAAAGTCAAGGATATTATTGAATGGCCTCAACCCACTTCACAAACCAAAGTCAAAGGGTTCTTAGGTATCACACGGTGGTACACGATCTTCATAAAGGACTATGCTCTTAAAGTTGCACCGCTAAACGACTTACTAAAGAAAGGTGTTATGATACTTTAGGAAGAACAACAAGAAGATTTCTTCAAACAACTTAAGGAGTATCTTTCTTCAGAACCTCTTTTAGAACTTCCAAACTTCACCAAAGAATTTGATGTAATCACAGATTCTAGTAACCTTGCATTAGGAGGTTTCCTTACTCAAGAAGGAAAGCCTGTAGCTTACACTTCTCGGAAGCTTAGGACTAAAGAAAGGTGTTATGATACTTTAGGAAGAACAACAAGAAGATTTCTTCAAACAACTTAAGGAGTATCTTTCTTCAGAACCTCTTTTAGAACTTCCAAACTTCACCAAAGAATTTGATGTGATCACAGATTCTAGTAACCTTGCATTAGGAGGTTTCCTTACTCAAGAACGAAAGCCTGTAGCTTACACTTCTCGGAAGCTTAGGATTCATGAAGTGAATTATGTTACACATGATTTAGAATTACTAGCAGTTATTCACGCTCTCAAGCTATGGAGACATTATCTATTAGGATGCAAATTCCAATTAGTAAGTGATCACAAGAGCCTTAAGTGGATTTTTACCCAACCTAACCTTAACATGAGACAAAGAAGATGGATAGAGCTCATGCATGAAGATGATATTGATATTAAATTTAGACCAGGTAAAGATAATGTTGTGGTAGATGCCCTAAGCCGTAAAGCTTTTTTGTGGGCAATTTCCATGGCTAACAAACCTATTTTAGACAAGGTCTCAGATGCTTCTATCAAAGATGCAGATTACCAAAGAGGGTATCATCAGATTAGCCTAAACCTCTACATTACTCCGCGGAAGATGGAAAAATTTACTATAGGAATCAACTCTCCATACCTAAGGATTCTTCCCTAAGGAATGCTATCCTATATGAATCACATGATGGCCCAACTTTAGGACATCCAGGTTATGCCAAAACCCTCAATGCAGCTTGCAGAAGTTATTATTGGCAAGGTATGAAGGGCGATGTCCTTTGCTATGTCAAGCACTATTTGTCTTGTCAAAGGATTAAGGCGGAGAGACTAAAGATGCCAGGTGAACTACATCCTTTAGATATACCCCAAATGATATGGGAATGTATTAGCATGAACATTATCACCGGGTTTCCTTCAGTTCAAGCTAGCTATGATTCAATCATGGTCATAGTTGAGTTGCTTACTCACTTGATCCCAATCAAGAAAACCTTTACAGCTTCAGATATTGCTCGTTTGTTTCTAAAGGAATTTTTCAGAATTCATGGTTTATCCAAGAGGATTGTCAACAATTGTGATGACAAGTTTACTTCAAAGTTTTGGGTATCATTGTTTCAAGCTATTAGAACTCAGTTATGTTTTAGTACTGCTTATCATCCTCAAACTGATGGCCAAACTAAAAGAGTTAATCAAGTAATTGAAGACATCCTCATAGCATACTTCAATAGAGAGCCTCGCAAGTGGATTCAATACCTACCCTTGGTAGAGTATGCATACAATTCCTGTACTCATAGAAGTATTGGAATGACACCTTTTAATGATCTTTACGGTCAAGAATGTTGATCACGTCTTACCTTTTCGACCCCACTATAAGGGTAGAAGCCTCAAAGAAAATGCTTGAAAAAATGGAAGCTCAAACCATAGCTATTCGAAGGGATATTCAAGCAGCTCAAGATTGTATGGAGACTTGAAAATATCTGATCGGATTTTTAGGGAAGGTGACAAAGATTTCTTACGAGTAAAATCCAAAAAGAGAAATCTGTCTCTCGGAAGGTATAAAAAGCTTAGATACCGATATTGTGGACCTTACAAAATAATCAAGGTTGTAAGTGATTAAGCTTATAACCTAAAACTTCCTTCCCATCTCAAAGTGCATGATGTATTTCATGTAAGTCTAGTAAAACCTTATGTACATAACCTTGACCATGTCCTTGATGATGAGAAAATCATTTTTCCTGTTGAAGATGCTCTACAACTTCAACTTGATACTATCCTAGAAACTCGAGAAAGAAAGTTTAGGAATAGATCTATAAGAGAACATCTTATCTTATGGAAGGATTTCCCTCTAGAAGATGCTACATGGAAAGATAAGACAAGTCTTCTTAAGGATTATCCTTCACTGTTCTTGAGATGAGGGTATCTCAAATTCTAAGTTGGGGAGATTGTAAGGTTTCCACTTTCAAATTCCACACAAGTTCTATTACGCATTTAATTTTTTCAACCATCATTTATTATTTAAGATATTTGAGTTCAAATGATAAAATGTAGGGTGAGAAAACCTAGAATTTAAAATTCACGGTACAAAATTCTGATATGTTTAGCTATACAAAACGCTAACTAACTTATTGCAAGACTTAAATTTACTTATTGTTGAATTTTCTCTTACTAATGTAAACTTATTCTATGACTATAAAGTTTAACTTAAGAATCTAAAGTAATTTATTATTAAACAGAATAATTATAAAGTCAAACGATACATGTGGCGGCCCATGAAGGCACATAGACTCACCTGGACTCACATAAGAGGGGACAAGGTGGGACACATAGTCACATGGAAAGGAGAGGTTAGTCATAACTAATCTTAATGAGGGGGGGCTTTGTGGCCTTATCTCTTGATGATGAGGACAAATTGGTAAAGCTAATGGGTACCACAAGGGGACCAAAAACGCAAGTATGAATTTTACCAAAAAAAATTAAAAATATATATTTCTTTTGAAAAAAGTTGAACGTTTTTCTCTTTTGCTTTAAATAGAGCATCCATACTCACACTTTAGACATAGAGATTGCCTCTATAACACTCCCAAAGTGCTGCCACTTCTCTTAGAGAGAAGGCGTCCACAACCCACTAAGAGAGAAAAAACTCTAGTGGATTAATAAGGTACATATTAATTAAGCATTTAATTAGCTTTAGGAAAGATGTGTGTCTGTTATCTCTTACTCTAATCTCTAATGGGTTAATAAGATTCAATAAGATTTAGGAAGGATGTGCATGTGTTATAGCTTCCTCTAATCTCTAATGGAATATTCAATTAGCTTTAGGAAGGATGTGTGTGTTATCTCTTACTCTATTCTCTTTAATGGATTAGTAAGATTCAATTAGTGTTAGAAAGGATGTGTGTGTGTATTCTCCCTTATCATCTCTCTAATTATACCTATTCTCTCTAGTTAGTACATCTTAACTAATAACTTATGCATAGTTAATTGAAAGTTAATATATAAGAGTACTCATCACACTCTTATTATGCATGATGAAATTCTCATACACCAATCTTATGATCAATTAAATTAATTAATATTTTGAATAATACTAAAAATTGATTTAGTTGAAGTATAGAAACTGAAGTTAGAATTGGATTAAAAATATCGTAGTTAATTATACACTTAATTTTTTATTAGTTAAGATTAGGAAAGATTTGGAGATATAGAAATTAGGTGTAGTGTAGTAACACTTACTGCGAATCCGAATTGGCGAGGGTTTAAATTACAGCCTCTCCTTGGAAAATTTTAGTAAAGCAATATTCAAGAAAAATAACAAGGTTACTTATATATTAAAACAACCTTAGATTTCAAGGATATTGACCAATTTAAAGTTTTAAGTGTGTAACTTAAGTGTAGTACAAAAAAATGGCCCCAAAGCATGCTCAAATCCAAGGCACTAATGATCACGAAGCCGGTACAAGTAATGGGGGAACTCCTACGGAATATGCTATGCCTCCACCAATCAAACCAATCGAAGCTATGGTACATGTTAGTATTGCAATTTCAAGTTATGCATCATTGCATATGCGAGACCATAAACATATATTAATCACCTTAGGAAATGAAAACACGGACCGAAACCAAGGGGCGTAACCCCAAGAAACTCGGCATATGTATGACAAGTAGGAAAGATTGTTTCGTTAAGTTGTTTTCCATAGAAAAGAGTACTGTATATCTATACATGAGATGACCTAGCTGGATACTGCAATTATGCTTTGCCATGGCGTGAGGATGACACCCAGTTTGGAACTGTTGTTTCTGTGGCAGGAGTACGTCCAGGTTGGCACAATGAGTACTTGTCGAGTGGTATGAGACGCTCAAGATGACAAGGGTTTTTATGAATAATGTATATATTGATCGGACCTAATGGTGCAAGTAAAGATTCTTAAG
>NC_140932.1:125655158-125657658 GCF_014529385.1 Adiantum capillus-veneris
ATGGCTTTGCCAGTAGCTCGTGAGTCCGTCCATGCATACTGCAGAGGTCACTCAGGAAAAAGCAACATACGATATGTAATTGCAAAATGAAGGCCATTCCTTATAGTAATCCTTTTCCCAACCCTTTGGCAAAGCTTGCTTTGATTCCCCGCTTCTTGATAGATTGCACAGTGTCTGAATAGAATTGAAAATCTTTTTCTCTCCAAAAAAAGAGTGCATTGTCCTCAGTTGTGCAATACCCTGCAAGAAATATATATGTACATTGAATCACCATGCGGGCAGGGGAACACATCCTTGATGCACGCACAAGCATAATAAAGGGTCTAACCTCAAAAGCCACTTTGCTGCTCATGAGTATGTACCTTGGTTTCTAGCTGCAATTCCGATCATCACATAGGCACAAAATCCTCTGGCCAGCACAATGACTGGCAGACCAAAGTGATCAAAGATGACTGCCACACGGAGAGAAAGGCAAGCACCATACGCACACAAATTGACCCATGTGATGGAACAAGTTCCCTGTCAGTAAAAAAAAAACACAAAAATCACAAGCACACTCAATGAGTTTGCAAAAGAAAATAAAATGAAATGACACCTGTACAAGAGAACTAAGAAGCTCAAAAATTGAACCTTAGATCCCAATCGGCTCTTGGACAAGATTGGTATCACTTGAAAGCCAGCTACAACCTCACCATTAGATATATTGATGTTAGAAAAGCTCACGTCTTGTGAAAGTAGCTCTTTCACATAGCGAATCCTTAATCATGCAGCTTGTTTTTTTCCGGTGAACATGCATCCACATTGAGACATCTACACTACACAATAGAATGTCTATATTTCTTTTTCAAATAAATTGTACTCATGACATTCTATCCTAATTATCCAAATGCTAAGTGCGAATGAGAACGTAGGCTTACCAGTCTATCCAATCCCAAATAGCACCAAGATCAGGTAGAATAATAGAGTGCATACTACAAATAATCATCAAGAGAAATGTTTCAGTCAAGTTTTTCAAAATGGGAGGGAATGTAATAAATCATGAAATCAAGCTCTTTGCTTGAACAATCTTCAAGCTATTCAAAGAAAATCATAGAAACAAACACATAATTGAAAGTCAAGCCTTCTAATGGCATTCCCTTACCGTGTGTTGTTGATTCTAACAGAAGGAATAGTAGGAAACCAAAGCTATTACTTACCTTGCAAACCTGCTTGGCCATGCAATCAGAGTCTGAAAAGCTTCAGATCAAGTCCATGAGCTTCTCGAGGAAAAGAAGAAACATGGGCATGGTTGCGCCATGCACTAAAACGCCAAAGCCACCAGCCAGCATAGTTACTGCATCCACCCAGTCCGTCTGCTCAGATAGCTTGTGGAAGGCCACTGCTAGCCGTAGCACAAAGGCAGCCTACATTTCAGAGCTCTCAGGTCTCTGGATTTCTTCTGTGTCTACCTCTATCATAGAGGAGCAAGAAGATCTCTCTCTCTCTCTCTCTCTCTCTCTCTCTCTCTCTCTCTCTCTCTCTCTCTCTCTCTCTCTCTCTCTCTCTCTCTCTCTCTCTCTCTCTCTCTCTCTCTCTCTCTCTCTCTCTCTCTCTCTCTCTGCTCTCTCTCTCTCTCTCTTTCTGACGCTAACCCTGAGTAACTACACAAGATATTGTTACAACAATTTTTGTCTTGCTTTTTCCATTTTGTACTTTGCTGTTGCAACATAACGCAGACTCTAGTCATTGATAAATGATAAAAAACCTCCAAAAAATTTATGAAAGCAATGTATGTATAAGAAACACCTCAAATCTGTGTCAAACAAAAAGACAATGATAAAAAATGTCAGCTGTTACTTGTATTTTTCCATTATTCTCTTGCCTCCTCCAATGTCAAATTTGGATCGCTGCCATTGGAGGAATTTCCACCTCCACGGTCATCATCATCTTTGTTCAAATAATAGAAGAGATAGTAGCCAACACCACCAATAGCCAGTATAAACAAAGCAATTAGAAAAAGGACTATAGCAGATACAAGGACCCCACAATGCCAAGGATTGCTACGCCTATTTGCGCCACAGGTCTTGCACTGACTCCTGCATTTACAAGGTACCAGCTTTGTTCCTGCATCTCTGGCAGTTTTAACTGCAACCGCAAATGCTTTGCATAAGTTGGGAGATTTCTGAGGAACAATCCAAAGAGAAGAAAGCGACTTTCATCTTGAGAACTGCTTGCATTGGAAAGACTTTCAAGCTCCTCTCTGTAACAAAAGTGGTGACGATAGAGAACGGATGGTATGATTTCACAAAAGCTTGCCACAGTCAGATCCCCCTCAAACACGTGGCGGTTCCTTGCTTGCCAAATATGGTGCAATGAAGAAGTAGTACCTGATTATTTGAGTGCAAACAAGAAAGCAGGACTTCCCAACCTGTTACTACCAAAGAACAGATCATTCTTGAAGAACTTAATTTGCTATGTCCTTTGAATCCACTTGCATATTTTCCCAGCCATGTCCCTGATT
>NC_140932.1:125662658-125732658 GCF_014529385.1 Adiantum capillus-veneris
CTCTCTCTCTCTCTATCTATCTATCTATCTATCTATCTATCTATCTATCTACGAGCTCATTACGGATGTCCATGGCTTTCAACGTAGAGTAGATAGATAGAGAGAGAGAGAGAGAGAGAGAGAGAGAGAGAGAGAGAGAGAGAGAGAGAGAGAGAGATTACAAAGATTACACGTTGATACAAACAACCAAAAGGAGCATGAAACACTTCCAAAGATTACACGCTGAGACAAACAGCGAACAGGAGCATGAAACATTGAGACACACAGACAGAGATGAAACGATGGAATTTATTTTGATGACAAGAGCCTAGTAATCATTGGAATCTGCTGCCCTCAATAGCCATTTTGCAACCATTTTGGTGGAGATTGAATCCAGGTCGAGGATCCCCAGTCCTCCTTATAATTTTGGTAAGCAACAGATAGACCATGCTACTTTAGGAATTTTGTGGAGGTGTTGGTTTCCTCCCCATAAAAAGTTCCTTGCCATTGAGAAGGCTTTCTGAAGCTGGTACTTGGCAGGGGTCCAACATGATAGGAAGTATATTAGGCTGGACAGTATAAAGTGGTTTAGAACAAATGTTCTTGAAGCAATAGAAGAATTGTAATTATTCCATTTGGAGATTTCATTCCTGAATCTGGAGAGTACCCAATCCCATCTTTGAGTAAGAGTCACTTTGAATCCCATTGGGGTCTAAAAATTTATCCATCTGGAATGTGCTTACATCGTGCATTAAGAATGATGTTAGGAGCAGTGCCAGAGGAGATTTTATACCCTTTCTTGGAGTGATTTATGACTAAGCCACTCCACTGGCTTGACAAAAGACTCCTAGACACTTCCAAAATGTGGTGAAAGTCTGAACATCCCTAGCCATAATTCCATTTGTATCATCTGCAAACTGCTGCAAACAAAGGTCCTTGTCTGCCCCAGGTATTTTAATTCCTTTGAGAGTCCCTTTATCCAATGCATCTTGCCGATAGCTACGAGCTAGCTGCTACTCCCCTCCATGCATGAGCGGTTGAGCTAGCGACTGCAGCCTCTCTCTCTTTGGGGAGTGCACATCCTTCCAAGTGCATGCTACGCGGGTCTGTATTGAAAACAAATTTGAGGTGCGAGCGAGCCATCCCTCTCGACTGCAGACCCCCGCCCTGCTCACCTTGGCAGCCCCAATTCTTTGTAGCATGCACCTGCGCAATGCGCAGAAACCGGCCATGATTATCTGTGTGTATTAGAGAGGCAAGAAGAAGAAGAAGAGGATGAAACTATCCCGAGAGACAGAGAGAGAGAGAGAGGGTCGGAGGGGACAATTGTCTTGTGAATGCCATTCCCACTTGTGGGAGCCCAGCAAGGCATGAGACTGCAATGATGAAAATGATGGCCACGGACTCTCAGATGCCTCTTTTGCCTGACACTCGTCAATGAGACGGTGTAATTTGAGCTACTCATGTGCCATGTAATCAGAGGATCATGCTTTAGAGAGAGGATGATGATGATGCCTGTTTCGCCATACCAGGTGCAAATACCCATGGAAGAAGTATTATGCAAGGAGGGAGATGACCTATTGTAACATTTCGATCTTCAGCAGGGTGGTTGGCTTCTTCTATTCTGATTCATGATTTTTCCTCTATGGTTCCTGTTTGGTGTCAGGCAAGGTGGTTGCTCCCTAAGTAATTGTTGCAGATTACAAGGTTGTACTCGAGAATCAGTTGACTAGAGATGAGGCTTTACATTTTTATCATGGATCATCCATTAATCTTATTCACTTTTGGATTTGGAAAGTCTGGAAAGCAGGTGCATTTAGTGTGATTTTGTATTGTCATCAATCTAAACTGCAGTTAGGGCTCATTTCTCCACCATAGAGACAGTTCTTTGAGATAAAGGTAGCTAAGGTTTCAGACGCACTTATGTTCCTGCTTTATCAATTAGTTTCCGAAATTCTTTGAGTGTGTTGACATTGACAAACTTGTGGAAGGCCACTACTAGCCGTAGCACAAAGGCAGCCTGCATTTCAGAGCTCTCAGGTCTCCGGATTTCTAATCTTCTCTGTCTACCAGCTCTGTCATAGAGGAGCAAGAAGAACTCTCTCTCTCTCTCTCTCTCTCTCTCTCTCTCTCTCTCTCTCTCTCTCTCTCTCTCTCCCCCCGCTAACCCTGAGTAACTACACAAGATATTGTTAGAACAGTTTTTGTCTTGCTTTTTCCATTTTGTGCAACATAACGCAGACTCTAGTCATTGATAAATCATAAAAAACCTCCAAAACAATATGAGAGCAATGTACGTATAAGAAACACCTCAAATCTGTGTCAAACAAAAAGGCAGTTATTCTCCTGGCCTCCTCCAGTGTCAAATCTGGATCGCTGCCATTGGAGGAATTCCCACCTCCACGGTCATCATCATCTTTGTTCAAAGAATAGAAGAGACAGTAGCCAACACCACCAATAGGCAGTATAAAACAAAGCAATTGAGAACAATTAGGACTGCAGCACATACAAGGACCCCACAATGCCAAGGATTGCTACGCCTGCTTGCGCCACAGGCCTTGGCACCGACTCCTGCATTTACTGTTCCTGCATCTCTGGCAGCTTTAACTGCAACCGCAAATGCTGAGCAACAATATTCCGAAGAGAAGGAAGCGGCGTTCTTCTTGTGAACTGCTTGCATTGAGAAGAATTCCAAGGTCCGCTGATCTGTAGCGAAAGTGGTAATGCAGTGAGTGCGTGCCATTTTTGTCGTATCAAATTATATACAACAAAATCCTGTGTGAAAGAGAGAGAGAGAGAGCGCTTACAAAGGTTACACGCTGAGACATACAGCCAACAGGAGCATGAAACGCTTACAAAGATTACACTCTGAGACAGACAGCCAACAGGAGCATGAAACGCTGAGATAGACAGACAAAGATGAAACGATGGAATGTGCATGGGGCGCATCGTCACGGCATCCTCCTAATTTCTGAGGAGCCGTTAACATCCCCATGCATCTTTTATGTTCCAGCACCTACGTCGTTACTGTGGCCATCAGGAAGAAAGGACAATATTATCAGCAACGCTAATGAGGACTAGCTCTGTGGTTAGTCAATGTTTGTCATGGTCATCATGGGCCACAGAAACGCAGCTTTCTGCATGCAGCCTCTAGCCATAGATGAAGGCTAGAGGCTCCAGCATTGCTGGTGGCCCTTCTGCTACTGTTGTGTGTGTGTGTGTGTGTGTGTGTGTGTGTGAGAGAGAGAGAGAGAGAGAGAGAGAGAGAGAGAAGACTTTTACCAGGCCGGAGCGCGCTGGAGAAAGCAGCTGGTAGCCATAGCTGAGGCTTCAAGGCTCGAGAGAGACTAGAGAGAGAGGGAGCGTGAAAGAGAGAGTATTGGGCGGGAGACGGCGACGTCGTAAATGACTTATTTATAACGGATTTAAGGGCACACTCCCCCGCTCATGTGAGACTTAGCTATCAAGCTATGAGTAATCTGTAATTGTGCATAACGAGCTCCATTTCAAAATAAAAGGAGGCCACCAAGTGACTCAATGGTCACACGCTTTTTCAGTGGAGAGCTTTCACTACCACCTAGAGGTTATGTGGCCACACTATTCGGTGATTTTAGAAGGTACGTGCCTAGCGTTGCAGGCTTGAATATTAGCAAGCTTTGCACTATCTATCGCAAGTTGGCGGCCAAGGTAGAGGCGAGACACATATGCCACAGAATCATGCAATCATTGCGTCATTAAGGAGTTCCCTTGCGCAACAACTTTGCCGATTTTGGCTTGTAGTTACACAAGTGTAAGCTTAGTAGGGCAGACCGGGCTCAATAATCTACGTGTGACCACAATGGGGGGACTCAGTTATTTGCTCAAATAGCTGATAATTGAGCCTCCTGTAATCACCACCTTAGTTTTTTGGCCTTGCTCAAACTGTCCTGGCATGCACTTGTTCATTGTAACTCCACGCCCTTTTTGAGGAGCTGACAAAGAGGGAAAGTAATAGATGTCACTTGTGGTAGGAACCACATAAAGAAATTGGTCCAGCCAAGAAATCTCTGAAGGTTCCTCGTGTTTGAGGAAGGGGAGTAATTTCGAATGGCGAGAAGTTTGGATGGGTCCATCTCAATGATGTCTACACAGAGATGACAAAGCCCATAAATATGAGCTTAATTAGTAGTACCTCAAAGTTACAGTTCTTGAGTTGAAGTCGTACCTTGTATATCTGAATGCACTTAAGGACTTCACAAAGAACTGATAGGTTTGGATGCCATGTATGCATATGCATCCATGTGTCATCAAGGTAGGCCAAATTAACAACACGATCTTGAATAAGGCCATAGAAAATGGGTGTTTGGTGATCTTTGAAAGATGTTGGCTAAATCCTTAGTGATCTCGTCGAGCCGATTGGGGCTCTAAAAGCGATCTTATGGGCATGATTATAGTGTAAGGGGGGCTTGCCAATCTGTAGAGGCCAGAACGATCTAGGGAAGGAAAGGAGAGTGACTTGCGTAATTCATCTAGAAGGTTGTCTACTTGAGGCGAGGGGTAAAGGTCATGGGTAGTGATCGTATTGAGCCTCCTAAAATCCATCCAACGACGATACATGCCATCGTTCTTACAAACAAGATGGGGCTCAGAGGCCCATAATAGGAAGACGTTTGCGAGGGAGAACGTAAAAATCATGAGAATATGTATTATAAAAAGAAAAGTGCAAGTAGCCATTGTGTGATAGTGATACCCTTAACTGTTATCTCCAAGGAAAACTGCAACAGGGTTTGTGGTATTTGTGCTTAAACCTAATGTGAAAACTAAGTACTAGCTAATAGAAGAAATGGTCCTACCAGTATCTAATAATGCCTCCTGAGTGTGCCTTGAAGTTTAACCATTGTGGAGCACACCACACATCCAAAAGAAGCCACGGGTTGTCCTTGCAAGTGATGCCGTTTCGCTTTTTGAAGCAGTGGTATAAGGGTTTCCACATCTGGGTGGAAACATGAGTGGGTGGTACACTTTTAGGGGTGGGAGTTGTTTTCAATAGCCACAAAATAGCTCCTTTTATAACAAATTTACAAAACAAAAAGAGTTCAAAATCTATCTTCAAGTACAATAACAAATAATCAAGAAAATTCTTGCGAGGATATATTTGCAGCATGCATGAGACAGCTACACTGCACGATGGAGTCTTTCTTCTTGCACACTCCACAGAGGTTCTTGTTGCACCATGGCCATGACATACCTCTGTCTCTCTCTCTTTCTCTCTCTCTCTCTCACACTCACTCACACAAACACACACACTTGTTTTCTCTCTCTTTCTCTCTCTCTCTCTCTCTCTCTCTCTCTCTCTCTCACACACACACACACACACACACACACACACACACACACACACACACACACACAAACGAGAGAGAGAGAGAGAGAGAGAGAGACAGAGAGAGAGAGATGAGACAAATTTCATGTGTAGTGAAGAGGAAGATAGAGGGGGAGAGAGATGGGCCCATAATAACTCCCTTTTTCAGCATGTCTTATACCCGGTTGATCTTAACATTGAAAGTTGGGAAGGATCTTTGTGAGGGCAATATTCTGACGGTGTTGAATTTGTTGCACAAGAATATTAGTATCAAAAATAGGAGGGTTGCTCTGTGTCGCTTTTTTCTCTGTTTTGGAACAATTCAAGAAGGTGACCAAGTAGTCTATGTAGGTCGTGCGTGTGTGTCTACATTGACACGTGTTTGTTGGACGTGGACAAATTTTGGGCCTTCTTGATAGGAGATAAAGGGAACAGGGCGTTTTCTCGGAGGAATTAAGTGCTTAATTTCAAAGTGAAGACATCCTTTAGATTTGACAAACCAATTACACCATGTGTGATAGGAAAATGTTTGCTAGGGAGAACGTAAAAATCATGAGAATATCACAAGGAACTTTAATTCAATTCCTACATAGCCAAAAAAAAAGACTTTCCTAGATAAAACTTGAGCATATGCAGTAGAAGTCCAAACTAGTAAAAACGGAACCTTTTATTACACTACAAGAGGTTGTGTGCTCTTGTGACGCTGTTAGCGACGGAAATACATTGGGTTTTTATAACCCCCGGCGTCGCTAAAACCGTCGCTACGAGCGTCGCTATATGCGTCTCTATACAGCGACGGTCATAGCGATGGTCATAGCGACGATTATAGCGACGTTTACACAGAAAACTATAGCGACGCTACAGAGCCATAAATAGCGACGGTTATAGCGACGCCCGAGAGAATTTTTTTTTGGTGACAGGGCATTGAATGCCCTGCCACCCATCAACCATATTGTACTTGATTCACTTTTTAAAAAAAGTGCAAGAGTAGATAATAGACCCAAAATAGTCACCCACAAGACGCATTGTTTGCAAAATTGACAATTGTACACATCATAGGCAAAATGAATTGATTGGCAAATGTAATAATGACAATTGTACAACATCATAGGCATAAAGAATTGATTGGCAAAAGGAACTGCGGTGACAAATGTAATAATATACATGGTTCAAAAAGACGTATAAAATCCGTCTCATGATACATAAGCTATGAGAAACCCTAAACTAATGCTATCTAGCTACGGCTAAACTGACGTCATCTAGTCAGACGTCTCATCGCGTCCAAGCGGCATATCTGTCGGATTCTGCAAAAAAAGACAATAAGACAGCTTTCAGTAAGTATAAACATATAACGACATTTATAAAACAATACAAAAAATAGAAAAGAGTAAACCCTAATACTAACCATGCCGCCGCGAGAACTAAGAATGTCCATCAGGGCGTTTAAGCCCTTCCTGCCTGCGTACTCGCGCTCGTACGGTGTGGGATCACGTCGTGTCATCGACCACTGTCAAAACATACAAAGATTTCATTATGTTAGAATTAAAAAACTCATAAACCCTAAACTATCAAACATAAAGAGCAATGCGAAAACACTTACAAAATCGGCCTCAAATGATGCCCATCCACCGCTCCCCAAGTGGTGTGAGCTCCCTGCCTCTACTCGCGCTCTGGCTGCATCCTTTTGTTGCTTCCACTTGTCGGGATTCTCGCGCGCTGCTTTCTTCGCATTCTTCCAATCTTCTTTGGCCAGCCAATCTGGCCTGTTCCACCCATGCTTGATTGCTTTTTGCACTTCGGAACGCTTATGTTTGCAGTATTCGCGCATTCGAATCTTCATCAGATCTTCATTGAAGCGTTGATCCCGTGTTGGAACGGGAAACTCATCATGAAGTATGCTGATGACTCTGTTTTTTAAATCACTTGGTACTTCACTCCATTTGTTTAGTATGTAGTGTCTAAACAGCTGAGAGCAAAGACCACGCATGCGCGAGATCACCTTCTTGACGTCATCATCCATGATGATGCCGCCGCTGAAGTCGACGGAGTAAGGCAAGCCCTCTGGCCGGTGACGCGTGAACCTGGGTGGCCCGGCAGGGGTCTCTAGCGGCGTGTCGATGGGGGTACGGACCTCAGGTCTCTCCATCGGCGTCTGGGCCCCGAAGCGAGGAGTGTCGAGTGGGGTGGCTCCTGGCGGAGTAGGTAGAGGTGTGTAGCTGCTAGGAATAGTCAGCCGCGCAAAACCTGGCGTAGATGGCGATGCTGTGGCTGGTGTGGGGGCGGGCAAAGAAGGGGAGGGTAAAGAGCCTCGTCGAACACGAGGCGGTGTGGAGGCATCAGCGGCGGAATCCCCACAACAACCGCCACTGCCACCAATGGAGCGTCGGTGTCTAGACGAGTGTGAAGCTCGTCTCATCGACGCCGAAGCTTCGGAGCGCGCCGAATGCTCCGAAAGAGAGGGAGATGAAGATGGAGTAGGAACGCGCGATGATGCGCCAGAGCGATGACGCTCCACGTACCACTGTCTCTGCTGCGGTGACAAAGAAGAAAGAAACTCCTCATCATCCATACCTGCATTAAACACACAAATATTTAAACTTAATATTGAATGAATAGAGTAGACAATGACGCAAAGACCACTAAATACAATGACGTAATGACGCATATAAATACAATGACGCAAGGAATTGAGTGATAGAAGAGGCAAGTCGAAAACTCAGAATTTTCAATCAAAAGATGTGACTTAGAGAGCCAGAGCTTTTACAACACGGAGCAAAATTGTTCAAATACAATATTTGTGGCTTTAAGAGATCTCTCTCTCATCCTCGCATAACTCAGCATAACTTCCTATATCTATATAGAGCTCTCCGTTTAAACAAATATCCTCTGTTTCATTTTGTAGCTCCTCTGCATGCACCCCATATAAAGTAGTAGCATCAGTATGCTCGTCTGGCACCACCGCAACGGCTTCTGATTGAGCATCTTCTCTGATCTCCTCCATTGATGCCGTTGTGATTGGCACATGGTAGCCTTCATACGCCCTTGCACTACGAGGGGCTACCTCTATGACGTACCACCAATTTGATGTAGACTTTGTAGGATGAAATATTACCTGCCAGAGCCACATAACTTACATGAGAGCTTTCAAGCACATAACTTGTAAAAGGGGGATGTTAACTATTTACATAATTACTTGTTCACAATGCTCGGGTAGTACGAAAGTGTCTCTTAGGTCAGTCCATTTCTTAGTAGAATCCACCTCAAGAAAACCAGACTCTCCTCTACGCACAGTAGCGTTGCGACCCTCCATGATTATCTTGAACCATTGCATGTCGAACAAGTCGACAAAAAATCCTCAGTAATCGATCCTCAAAATCTCTTGCAGCGTGCCGAAGTAAGTGAGTTCCGCCACCACAGGATCTGCATCAGAGGAACGTCGTCGACTAGACTGTTCAAATTTTTCCATGATTCCACAATCTTGAGTAAAACGCTTTTTGTCGATTCGTTCCACCCTAAAATGTCAACCTTACACCATGCTGCTGTGTATGACTTATACTACAACGAAAAAAGATTATGAGTGGCCATTCAAACGTTTATAAATAAAGTCACTTGTTAGTCGTACATTGCAAACTTACCTTGGTCGCGCAACCCCGAGAGTACTCCCACTCTAATTCCTCAGTCACTTCGTCACCGCATTGTTGTGCGCTTTTCAATTGGTTGTGCAACCATCTTAAGCTCATGAAGGTTGGTAGGCTCTCCAGAACCGTCGGATAGTGCATCGGTGGTCGTCTTCCCCGTCTCCACTCGATTCGTGCCCTTTGTCACTCTTGCTTTGCATCCTCATATTGTGAAATTCAATTTTGCATCACTGGATTGTGAAGCATGCAAAATCGGTTGATTTTAGCCTCTAGATCTTCCGTCATCTTCTTCTCAACACCGAGATTGCACATGACAATCCCAGATATGCGCTCATCATCTATGGTTCACCATAGCGTGTCCCGGGCTTTATCAAATCCGTCTAGCCACCCTCCAATGTACACTAGGGACTCTGATACCAACCAACCTTCTGACATGCTACCCTCCGGACGTGCCTTTTGACGCACATATCCCTTAAGCGTTTTCATGAAACGTTCTAAGAAGAATATCCATCTGGAATGAACTGTGCCAGCTATTTCTACCTCATCAACTATGTGAACAAGAAGATACACCTGAATGGTTAGCAATGATATTAAAGTCCACATTTTATGCAATGATATTAAAGTCCACTATGAACGTACCTGACACATTTTATGCCAATCGTGTGACTTCAAACCGGTAAGCTTTCCTTCTTTAGTAAAACACGTTCGGAGCGAGTGCATTACGCCAGTGGGGGTCCGCAAAGATCGAATGGTCTCTTTTACTTTGCGTTCTTGGGCTCCTATGAAAATCCATGGTGCTTTAGGGAGTTTTATCGATCCATCAGACGCTGTTTGCGGCCAATATTGCTCCATACGATCCACATTTCTAAGGTCAACTCTAGCTCCCAAAGTATCTTTCTTGCCGGTCAGATGGTCCCATAATAGATTACCCACATTCTTGAATATGTGCATTGGATCGAGCAAGTGATTGATCATGAGTGGGGGCCAGTATGGTAACTCGTACCATAGAGATAGTCTCTTCATCCCTGGAGGCAATCCGTCATCTCACATCTCC
Organism: Adiantum capillus-veneris; assembly: GCF_014529385.1. Lineage (NCBI taxonomy): Eukaryota > Viridiplantae > Streptophyta > Polypodiopsida > Polypodiales > Pteridaceae > Adiantum > Adiantum capillus-veneris. Next base: position 125,672,671 of record NC_140932.1, read on the forward strand.
TTCTGCTCTAACCATGCTTGTGCAGACATCCTTGGTGGCTCTCTTCCCAAAAAGCCGTCGCGTAACACATGATTCTCTGGAAGATACGCTTGATGACCTTCGTAGATTTGCTTCTTCAGTGAGGGCGCCCTACGTGCATTCAGTCTAGGTCCACATGTGACACATGCTCTGTATCCGCTTGTTTGAAGCCCTGCATGTATACACATGATAATAGATCAACTATGGGAAAAAAAAAGATTTACAGTGTCTGAGTGAGGAGTGTCAATAGATCACCTGAGCATTCTGTTAGCCCGGGATAGTCATGCATGGTCCACATTAGAATGCATGGTCCACCACCTCTATGCCAATCCACAATTGTTGTAGCTCTTCCAATAGTGGACGAAGATACACATCCATATTCCCCACTTTATATCGCCCTGGCACAATCAAGCTTAGCCATAGGTGCCCCTTCTTCGTAGTCAACCACGGGGGAATGTTGTAGTTGACGATGACAACGGGCCATACACTGTAAGATGTTGATCTTTGACCAAATGGATTTACGCCATCCATAGCCAGGCCTAAGCGCAAATTTCGAGCTTCCCTGGCAAAATCCAACCATGTTTCATCTATATGTTTCCAGGCTGCGCAATCTGCAGGAATTCGTAGCACACCATCCGAAGATTTATTCTCCTCATGCCATGATGCTAGGGCGGCCATGGACTTACATTCGAAGAAATGCTTGATGCGAGGAAGCAGAGGAAAATGTCGCAAAACCTTTTGTGGAATTTTTGTCCCGTGGAGATCTACTCGATATCTTTCGGAATCAAATTTCGGACACTTCTCCATGTCTATGTATTCCCCTCTGAAAAGAATGCAGTCATTAGGACAAGCGTGGATAGAATTGTAATCCATCCCCAAGTTTCGCAAAATCTTTCTTGCTTCATCTCGGGAATCTGGCATCACATTGTCAGCTAGTAGTATGTGCTCTTTAAGCAATCTACACAACATAAAAATACGATACAGTCGTGTAAAAATCTATCAGATCATTATACATTTAGAGTTTTATTAAAGTAAACTCATTGTAAAAGATCACCTGAAAAGCGCTGTGACGCTAGTGTCACTCCATCCAAACTTTGCGTGCATGTTGAGAAGAACCAGGAGTGCTTTCAATCTAGACATACGTGCTCCATTATACAATGGCGTATCGGCTTCACTTTTCATATCATCATAGATAAGCCTTTCTGCATCCATGATCGTCTCGATCATTTCATCAATCTCGGGCTCAAACATTGCCTCGTTGGGAATGTGCTCTGCATGATCATCCCCCGAGCTGTGAGAGGCTACATCTTGTGGCCTCACATATGCTGCTTGACCAAAGCGCCTGCGAACACGTCTATTGGGTTGCAAGATTGCTGCTTGTTGGCCAGCGTCAGAGTCCGACGAGTTATAATTGGCAACAACTCGATCTATAATAGATGGATCGAACTCGCCAAATTCGCGAACGTGCTGCAAAGAAACACGTCTTGTCCGTCGCACAGCATGCTTGCATTGATTACAAGGACATAAGACCCTCGTTGAGAGATAGGTGTTTCGGTTGGACGGTCCCACATCCTCGTCACTACTCATAATGAGGATAAAAATCTTATAACCTAGCTGGACAACAAATTTAATATTCTATTGGCATTCTTCGTCTTATCTCTCTCTCTCTCTCTCTCTCTCTCTCTCTCTCTTTACCTCACATTCTCTAGTCATGTCCAATCCCCGCACACCTCGGTTTAGAGGTGCACGGAGATCAGAACCACCGGGTTATAATCTCGTCTTTATTGGTCAATACCTATATTTGTGGGTACAAGAAATCTACAGACCCACGTCTACATGATACTGCATGTAGTGGACAAAACCCCTTTGCCTCTTCTCTAGCTGTAGCACTTCACAGCATCTTAACATCTTTTCACAGTAGATCTTTTCACTGTTCGTCTAACTCTAAACCCTAAACCGTAAGTAATTCTTGCGTGGACTCGATCTAACGTAAATAAGCGTAAATCTAAATCAACGTAAATCTAACTAAAAATAAACCTAAATCTAATTTAACGTAAGTCTACATCTAACCTAATCTTTAACGGCTTTTGGGATAGTTTCCTACGACGTTAAAACTCTCTTCTTCTTGTGTGTGTGTGTGTGTGTGTGTGTGTGTGTGTGGGTAAACCTAAATAAACCTAAGTCTAATCTAATATAACATAAATCTAAATCTAACATAAATTATGTTATATTAAAAACAAAGAACTAAACTAACAGAGATTATAAGAACCTTAAAACTGATTTAACACATAATTTTTCACATAACTCGGCAAGAGTTGGCATTCTCATCACTAAAGATGTGAGAGTTAACTTCCGGTGGTGACGCTGCCTCATCCCCATCCACATCTGACGACAGCAATTGGCCCTTTAGACCGTTCTTGCTCTTGTTACTAACTTTGAAGTTGCTGTTGAATGACTAGAGGTTGTCTAGATGGTCATTGTGTCGGGGATGTAGTGACTCTTGCCGCCCTGAAGATCCACCTTCTTCCCTATCTTCTGAAGACATTTCACCAGTACTTTTGGATCGACGGAGCCCACCATGATCAGTGAAGGCAGCAATACCCTATATTCCATTGAGAGCTTTCTTCACCCGCTTCATGCAGGCATCGCAGTCTATGGAGACCTAAATCTAATCTAATATAACGTAAATCTAAATCTAGCGTAAATAAACGTAAATCTAATTAAAAATAAACCTAAATCTAATCTAATTTAACTTAAATAAAGCTAAATCTAATTTAACGTAAGTCTACATCTAACCTAATCTTTAACGTCTTTTAGGATAGTTTCCTACGATGTTATAACTCTCTTCTTCTTGTGTGTGTGCGCGTGTGTGGATGTGTGTGCCAATAAAAAGAGATAAATGGTATAACCTTTCTATCACCCATGCCAAGTATGATAGATTGATTATGCCATTTCCCTCTTGAATAATAGGTCTTGAGTTCAACTCCTCGTCGGCTAGATCTTTAGGTCTTTTAATTTTACTTAGTTTCCTACGACGTTAAATTAGTTTCTCTCTCTTTCTCTCTCAATGTGTGTGCGTTTTTTTGGATCGTATGCATGTTTTCTCTCTCTTTTCCTCTCTCAATGTGTGCGTTTTTTGTTTATGCATGTTCTCTCTCTCTTTTCCTCTCTCAATGCGTGCGTTTTTTGTTTATGCATGCTCTCTCTCTCTCTCTTTTCCTCTCTCAATGTGTGTGTGCATTCTTTGTTTATGTATGTGTGTGTGCCTTTTTGTTTATGTTTGTACTCTCTCTCTCTCTCTCTCTCTCTCTCTCTCTCTCTCTCTCTCTCTCTCTCTCTCTCTCTCTCTCTCTCTCTCTCTCTCTCAAAAACACTATGTGTGTGTATGTGTGTGTGTGAGAGAGAGAGAGAGGGAGAGAGAAAGAGGGGAAGGGAACATGAGAATGAGGAGAGGGAAGGAGCATACCTGGCTCTCCTTCCTCTCCTCGTGTGTGTGTGTGTGTGTGTGTGGAGAAGAAAAAGAGAGAGAGAGAGAGAGAGAGGGAGAGCATTACCTGCTCTTTGCTTGAGGGCGCCGAAAAACTCAGATCTGAGATCTGAGTTTTTGGGCGCGCTCTGTTATTTTTTAGCCCAGTCGGCGTCGCTATGAGCGTCGCAAATTTACAAAGAAATTTGAGACGCTCATAGCGACGCCGGGAATTTTTTTTTTGAGCGTCGCTATGTGAGCGTCGCTAATATGAATAGCCTCTTGTAGTGTTATATATATACGCAGTAAAAATGACCCACATAATAAAACTATTGAGCTTTTTGGCCAACACTCATGAAAAGAAAACTTTATAGCTGTTTGACCAACATATGCACAAGAAAAAACTACTTAGTAATAGGAACAGAAGAAAATCTATATAGTAATATTCACGTTAGTTTTATATACGCAGCCTAATACAGTAGCGAGACAAAAAGAGTCACATAAGTGAATAACATAAATTTAACGTTTTTATTATATACAAATTTATTGACTTTATAATTAAAATAATAATATTATAATAGCAAATCTCACAAATGTGTCGTAGATCTTGCATCAAAGACATTAAATCTTTGCATCAAACTCATTAAGTATTTGGAGCAGAGACTAGCTCATAAGAAAAGAACAATATATAAGAGTAACTCACAATAGCTTTTTGATGAATTCAATTTAAGTCATAAATTTAATAATTGAAAAGCGTTGACGCTAGAATGTTCACACTTTCTTTGGGTCTCAAGGTTACATTAAAATAAACAAATCAGCATAACATCACTCAACCACAATTACATCAACCACACTTAGTGGAGAAGAGTCACATTTGAAAATTCTAACTTTGTTTGTGGCCAAAAGGTACACCACAAATGATGAGTGCATTCCATCCACACTTTGCTCTTGACGATCTCCTATGAAATCCGTACTACGCTTTGCTAGATTGAAACTATACTTTAGCGTAATATACAATGCATCAACTGTTGGAACCTCTAAAAACTTGATTAGAATCGTCTCTTGGTCGTCTTTATCAAAGTTCATATCCTAAAAAAAAGTTCAATTGTAAAAAGTCACTACTTAACACTATGTTGGTAATGGGACACTTTTATGTCCTCGGACACTTTTATGTCCTGTTAAGTGACCATTTTCCTTGAATTATGTCAAGAGTTTCAAAATGGATTTTGAGGTGCTATCTGTCTAGAAAGTTGTCTCATGAGCTGAAAAAAACTTGACATTTTTTTGGAATATCAATTCCATCTTTAACCTTGTCCTTGCACAACGTTTCACAACCTAAACTGTGTGAAAAAACGGGTCCTGTTTTTGGCTTTTTTCAACTTTTTGCAACTATACCACTCTAGAATTCATGTTTATTCATGTTTGTGAGGTCTATAATGCTAGAGAACTATCTTTAGTAGTCCTCAACATGTCCTGATGCTTCTAGGGAGAAATAAATGTTAAAGTTGTAAGTTATGACCAAATTACAAAAATTGTCAAATCCTGTTTTTTAGCCAATTTTAGCTCTTCTATGATTTTTTTGGTGGCTTTCATGATATCCAAATGCATTTTTTATTTTCTATGTCGCATATTGTAACATAAAGCTAATATTCCTTGAGTTTTGGGGCACCTAATACCCTATTTTGCATAGTAGACAACGATGGTTGATTTTTTCAATTATAAAAGAAAACGAAACATTCTAGTATATCAAGTATAGCTTTTTCAATATTATTAGTTTCTTGTGACAACTACATGCATTTTGTAGGTAGTAACCATATCTAGTCATAAGGATCAAATTTGGCTAGATATTGAATAGTTTCTATGGGATTCTACAACTCATAATGTTGAAACCAGTTTTTTTATGTTTGTTGTATTTAGTACTTCATCTTTGTCCCCAAGATTCCTCTTGGTAAGAGATGTATTATTCTTTTGGCATGCTCCATGGCTCCTTATGAACCTAAAGGACAATAGGGAACTAAGAAAACATGCATATATTATTTGTATTGAGCGTGGCTATAGAAACTTTGATGATAGGTTTGCAGAATGGTAAAAATTCAACTCTTTTGTACTTATTTCTTTTGGCAAAACAAAAAATAGTGAGTGAGAAGCAATCATATGTTCTGATCACCAACCCATTGAAGTTAACAAGGGAATTTATCTCAAATCCTACAAAAATCCCTAATCTTCTTTTTATGCAACAAAACGTAAGAAATGACTATTTTGATGAAAATGTATTGGTCCATCAACTTTGGAGGCTTGGTGTGACCAAAAGATGAGAAATTTTACAAGTTTCTTATTTTTTCCATGTATAGTAGGCCTTGAACTATAACTCAGGAAAGGATTTTACAAAATGAGTGGATCTACTATGGTTTTGGAGGTTTTTTTCAAAACCCTGAAAGGACACTTTTATGTCTTGTTAGGTTACCAACCTAGTGTTAATAGAAAAAGATTAATCCATGCCAAAAGATGAGTACAACTAAAGTCAATCTCCTTACATATTCATGCAACCCATGTGAGAGTTCATTGAAGGCCTTTGTGTTTTGAAGAGTAACACTCTCATTAAGAACATTCTTCAGTACACTCTGTATGCATAGAAAAAAGCATAAAAGTTCAGTTAGAGCTCTAGACTATGAACATTTGGGCAATAGATAACAAATACCTTTTTCTTGGCGCAATCTTTTTTTGCCTTTTTAGTCTGCATCATATCCATCATCTTTTGATTCCACTGCATCAAAATATTTAAGTTAAAGATCAAAGCATACAAGGATATGATATATATAAAAGTTAAAAGATGTGAGTAAACCTTAGGTGCACGCTTACTTTTTCTAGAGCTCACATCTACTTGATTTTCCTCATGAGAGCTCTCAAAATCCATTTGTTCTTTAATGAGATCAACCTTTGCATGTTCTTAGAATAAAACACATTAAATATATAGCTAGTTTAATTATTGTAAATGACAATAACATAGACATACCTTTGTGACATCTTCAATAAGAGCCAAGAAAGAACCATTTGAAGCTAAAGCCTCATCCTCTTCTTCTACATCCTAATAGTAAATAACCAGATTAAAGAAAGTGTACAAAATAATTTGAGATAGTATAAGTTGAGAAAACATACATCTAGAAGGGCTTCAACTTGCATGCCAGTGAAAATTTCCTCTGAATAGTTCTGGACTTTCTCAAAGTCAATATGAGGATGATACACATCCTCATTGATAGGTTGTAAATGATTTTCCTCAACCTGCAATTATATAACATTTGTAAATAACTTTAATAAAAAAAAACAAAAAAAAGATGTAGAAACTCCCACAAGCTGTTTTTCTTTGTCTTCCACCTTTGTATTCACTAAGTCGGTTCCCTACAATGCACAACTTCACATGATCAATCTTATTATTATAGCTAAAAACTATGAAAAATTAATGATAATGTGGCTTACAGATATTAAATTTATGGTATTGACCAGTGTTGATTAATTTTTTCTTTTCATTCTTTTGCTTCGCTTGCCTATGACGCAAGAAAAATGTGTAGATGTCCTCCACTTTCCAATGGTACTCTGCACCATGGAACTTCATCTCCTCAATTTCATCATGGTGCTCTTGAATGAAGCTCACAAGTTCATCCTTCCCCTCTAGATTATATTGTGCCGTAGGTCACAAAGCTTGGAATCAAATGCTTTTATCCAACCTCTAACAGTTCTCAGATTGGAGCCATGGACTGCATGTACACTGTGAGTGTAATACTTTGCAAGGAACTCTTTTCCATACAAGAGTGCTGGATCTCTATCATTTTTCTTGAGTGGGAAGCGAAAGAGTTGCTCATATGTTGGAACTGGTTTTTCAACTGTGTCTTCCTTTCCAACTTGTATAGCCTTGCTATGCCTTTGAGACAATCTTCCAGCTGCCATACTATTCTTATGATCAACCTTAGAGGACTCTCCACCACTTGATTCTAGCTCTTTTACCCTTTTCTCTAGCATTGCTATTGTCTCTTTGAGAGACATTGTTTCAGATGGAGAAGCCATGTAATAGCTATAATGTCACAAGTTATACCTTAAATCATATAAAGTGTGAACAAAACTTAAAACCCACAACAAAATATTCTTTCCAATCGATTAAATTACTTTAATGTTAGATACATGAAAGGCTAAGTAACTTGTGCATCTGCAAACTGTACTGGCAAATTTAATTGTGCACCACTTCTTGAAGACATGCACCTCCTACTAACTACAATAAAGTCATGTATCACTACTTTGCATGAGTTACAATCTCTCTCATCGTACTGCTGGATTTGTAACCTCCATGTACAATGATCAAAACTATCGCGTACTAGCCAAGCTAATTTGCATTTTTTACCCTGGTGGTCAATCTCTCGAACAACTGCGTGTACAAGATCATCTTCACCATCACTTTTGGTTGCCAGAACGATATCACCAACCTCTACCCAAGGGGTGCATGTCTGACCTCTCCGAGAGTTGTAAGCCTCTTTCTTTGAATCAAATCCTTCACCTCATATGCTACTAGTATGTTACCTATCAACGGAAGAGGTATGAACTTATGCATTAAAGATGAGATTGGTCTTACACAATCCCAAGTGTATGGCATAGTTTGTTGTTGTACAATGCTCATTCCAGCTGCATGATGAACTATTCGTTCGTCAACCCCATTGTGTGAGGATATGCATTGTCTATAATACTCTAACCCAAAATACAAATAATATTGACCATTGTGCTCAATAGAGAGCTCCCATCAAGTAGGCACCCTATAATTATCAAACAAAAGACCATCCGAATCATGTTCAAGTCGAACCAAGATTTTGCTCAGGCTTGGATCTTCTCTAGTGGAGTCATGCTTGCCTATTCTTGCCCCACCCATGTCACCGAAGAGTAGACGAAGAATTTCGTCTTGACCGCTAATGGGAACTTGATATTCATCCCACAATGTCTAAAATTGAATGATCTTTGATAAAATTGCAATTCCAAGCGGCGCATGATCTAGACCAGTAGGTTGTTTGTAGTCTTCACCTGCTCTAGTTGTATTTGCTGATCTCAAATCTATGCCCTCTTCAAAGCCCTCTTCCACATTCAAAGAGGCATCTGATGGTTCCATGTCTGGTACATTGTCATCAAAGTGCCTTACCTCCACGTCATCTTCATTTACAAACCCAAGTTCACTTGCTAGACTACCTGCAACACTCCTTAGTTATGCATGCCTGAAAAATGTTGTTTTCCCAACATATTTTTCACCATGGCAAAATGCAGAACATGTACACCACATTCTTCGTGTGGTGTCATTATCGGATGCACTATGGAGAGGTGGTGTACTATCAAGCTCATTCACATTAGGTGATTGCCCCTGAAGGGCTTCAAGATTTCTGTTGTGATGGAAATCAGGGTGAAATTTCTGCAGTGTCTCCTGTTTTCTATGTTGAAAAAAGGTGCTTCTGCTCAACATTTGATATCCTTCAGGTGTAAATGCACATTTATACGCGCATGTACACTTGAAAGTCTTGGAGGTGAAAGCCATGTATGCCTGTATCACCTAAATGTCACGAGCCATGGTTACACGGACTATAATGGCCCAAACACCACATTAACACATGATCCTAGTGTCGAACGTTGTAATACTACATACTTTAAGTCACAGATCCACATTAGATAAAACTTTGCAGCATTGTGCAACTTCAATAATTATAGAGAGACCTACAGAGAACGACTAATCTGAATACGCTTGTTGGATCTTTTAATATAGATGATGTATACATTCATGAAAGACACAATTTCTTGCTCGGAACAAGGCTTTTGATCATAGCAAGCCTATCACTTAAAATCCTTGGAGATATAGAATTTACATCAGGGAAGACTACTTTGTAACAATCAACTGGATTTAAGGTTTCCTTCAAAAGAACTAAAGCCATATTCTCGGGCCACCAGCTAGTGTCATTTATAGCTATTCTTGAAATGCATATCGGTGGCCTTTCTCTCCCAAAGACATAAAATTGTTTCTCTGGCCAAAGTGGTAATGCAGTGAATGAGATGAAATGCCGCTTTCTGCATACATACTCTAGCCATACATGAAGGCTAGAGGCTCCAGCATTGCTGGTGGTGCTTCTGCTACTGTTGTGTGTGTGTGTGTGTGTGTGTGTGTGTGTGTGTGTGTGTGTGTGTGTGTGTGTGTGTGTGTGAGAGAGAGAGAGAGAGAGAGAGAGAGAGAGAGAGAGAGAGAGAGAGAGAGAGAGAGAGGACTTTTACCAGGCCGGAGCGCGCTGGAGAAAGCAGCTGGTAGCCATAGTTGAGGCTTCAAGGCTCGAGAGAGACTAGAGAGAAGGGAGTGTAAAAGAGAGAGTATTGGGCGGGAGACGCTGACGTCGTAAATGACTTATTTATAACAGATTTAAGAGCACACTCCCCCGCTCATGTGAGAATTAGCTATCAAGCTATGAGTAATTTGTAATTGTGCATAACGAGCTCCATTTCAAAATAAAAGGAGGCTACCAAGACACTCAATGGTCACACGCTTTTTCAGTGGAGAGCTTTCACTACCACCTAGAGGTTATGTGGCCACACTATCCGGTGATTTTAGAAGGTACGTGCCTAGCGTTGCAGGCTTGAATATTAGCAAGCTTTGCACTATCTATCGCAAGTTGGCGGCCAAGGTAGAGGCGAGACACATATGCCACAGAATCATGCAATCATTGCGTCATTAAGGAGTTCCCTTGCGCAACAACTTTGCCGATTTTGGCTTGTAGTTACACAAGTGTAAGCTTAGTAGGGCAGACCGGGCTCAATAATCTACGTGTGACCACAATGGGGGGACTCAGTTATTTGCTCAAATAGCTGATAATTGAGCCTCCTGTAATCACCACCTTAGTTTTTTGGCCTTGCTCAAACTGTCCTCGCATGCACTTGTTCATTGTAACTCCACGCCCTTTTTGAGGAGCTGACAAAGAGGGAAAGTAATAGATGTCACTTGTGGTAGGAACCACATAAAGAAATTGGTCCAACCAAGAAATCTTTGAAGGTTCCTCGTGTTTGAGGAAGGGGAGTAATTTCGAATGGCGAGAAGTTTGGATGGGTCCATCTCAATGCTCTCTACACAGAGATGACAAAGCCCATAAATCTGAGCTTAATTAGTAGTACCTCAAAGTTACAGTTCTTGAGTTGAAGTCGTACCTTGTATATCTGAATACACTGAAGGACTCCACAAAGAACTGATAGGTTTGGATGCCATGTATGCATATGCATCTATGTGTCTTCAAGGTAGGCCAAATTAACAACACCATCTTGAATAAGGCCATAGAAATGGTGTTTGGTGATCTTTGAAAGATGTTGGCTAAATGCTTAGTGATCTCGTCGAGCCGATTGGGGCTCTAAAAGAGATCTTATGGGCATGATTATAGTGTAAGGGGGGCTTGCCAATCTCTACAGGCTAGAACGATCTAGGAAAGGAAAGGAGCGTGAGTTGCGTAATTCATCTAGAAGGTTGTCTACTTGAGGCGAGGGGTAAAGGTCATGGGTAGTGATCCTATTGAGCGTCCTAAAATCAATCCAACGGTGATACATGCCATCATTCTTACAAACAAGATGGGGCTCAGAGGCCCATAATAGGAAAAAGTTTGCGAGGGAGAACGTAAAAATCATGAGAATATGTACTATAAAAAGAAAAGTGCAAGTAGCCATTGTGTGATAGTCAGACACTTAACTGTTATCTCCAAGGAAAACTGCAACAGGGTTTGTGGTATTTGTGCTGAAACCTAATGTGAAAACTAAGTACTAGCTAATAGAAGAAATGGTCCTACCAGTATCTATCCTCGTGAGTGTGCCTTGAAGTTTAACCACTGTGGAGCACACCACACATCCAAAAGAATCCACGGGTTGTACTTGCAAGTGATGCCCTTTCGCTTTATGAAGCAGTGGTAAGGGTTTCCACATCTGGGTGGAAACATGAGTGGGTGGTACACTTTTAGGGGTGGGAAGTTGTTTTTCAATAGCCACAAAATAGCTCGTTTTATAACAAATTTACAAAACAAAAAAACTTTAAAATCTATCATCAAGTACAATAACAAATAATCAAGAAAAATCTTGGGAGGATATATTTGCGGCATGAGACATCTACACTGCATGATGGATTCTTTCTTCTTGCACACTCCACAGAGGTTATTGTTGCACCATGGCCATAACATACCTCTCTCTCTCACACACAACTCACACACACAAACACACACACACACTTGTTCTCTCTCTCTCTCTCTCTCTCTCTCTCTCTCTCTCTCTCTCTCTCTCTCTCTCTCTCTCTCTCTCTCTCTCTCTCTCTCTCTCTCTCTCTCTCTCACACACACACACACACACACACACACACACACACACACACAACTTTGATGTTTCAATGTCATGTCAAATTGTTCAATTAAATGGATATGTTTTTTTTTATAAAAAAGTTGAAGACAACTTTGATAGAATCAATGCAAATTCTAGCTACTAATTTGGCTAATTTTTTGAGGATGGCCTGCTCTAATTTTCAAGAGTTTTAATTTGCTTTAAGTTTCAAGTAAAAGAAGCCTAATCTGATTTTAAAGTTAAAGAAAGCATCAAGTTTTAAAAAATAGTTATCTTGTGTCTACCTATCTTTTGAACTACTCACAGTCAAAAATCAATTTGCACATTTCTTGTCATCTTTAAATAGCTTCTTACATATGTATAAAAATCGTTTTTTATGCATGATCAATGAACCTTTAAGCTCTAGATTAGGTTCCACTGGAATCTACTTCTAGCTAATATATTTTGATAGCTCTCCAAAAGCTATCAGATAGTAGCCACAGGACCTGGTCATGTGGCCCTACTATTCATCTTGTTGTCCTTTCATCGATCATCAGCCTTCTCTCTCTACACTTCATATCTTGGCTAATAAAGAGCTTTGAAGATTGTAAACCTTTATCGTTTTCCTTGATAACGGAGGTAGGAACTAGCCACGATTTCCACTGGCTTTTTGTACCTTCCAAAATAGTTGGAAACTGCTCAAAATGATTAACCATGATTAGTCGACTATTAGACTTCAAATAGCTACCAATTCATAATGCACCCGGAGGTGCACGTGCGCAAACGAGAGAGAGAGAGAGAGAGAGAGAGAGAGAGAGAGAGAGATGAGGCAAATTTCAATGTAGTGAAGAGGAAGATAGAGGGGGAGATAGATGGCCAATAATAACTCCCTTCTTTCAACATGTCTTATACAGCCTGGTTGATCTTAACATTGAAAGCTGTGAAGGATCTTTGTGAGGGCAATATTCTGACTGGTGTTGAATTTCTTGCACAAGAATATTAGTGTAAAAATAGGCGGATTGATATGTACCGTTTTTCTCTCTGTTTTGGAACAATTCAAGAAGGTGACCAAGTAGTCTATGTAGGTCATGCATGTGTGTCTACATTGACATATGTTGTTGAACGTGGACAAAGTTTGGGCCTTCTTGATAGGAGATAAAGGGAACAAGGCATTTTCTCAGAGGAATTAAGAGCTTAATTTCAAAGTGAAGACATCCTTTAGATTTGACAAACCAATTACACCCATGTGTGATAGGAAAACGTTTAATTTGCAAGGGAGAACATAAAAATCATGAGAATTTGTACTATGAAATGAAAGTGCAATTAGCAGATGTGTGACAGTGATACACTTGATTGTTATCTCCAAGGAAAGATGCAATGGGGTTCGTGGTTTTGTGCTTAAACCTAATGTAAAAACTAAGTGCTAGCTAATAGAAGAAATGGTGCTAGTATTATCTAATAATGCCTCGTGAGTGTGCCTTAAAGTTCAACCAATGTGGAGTACACCACACATCCATCGAAAGAAGCCACATATTGTACTGACAATTGACACCCTTTTGCTTTTCGAAGCAGTGGCAAGGGTTGCCACATCAGGGTGGAAGCATGAGTGGGTGGTAAACTTTTAGGGGTGGGAAGTTTTTTTTCAAAAGCCACAAAGTAGGTGATACCCTTCTTGAGAAAGAAACTGAGAGAAGAATCTATCAAGATTCTCTCTCTATCTCTGATTCACCTTTTGAAAACGGAAAAGGAGAGAGAACTGCATGGCGTCTCTCTCTCTCTCTCTCTGGCTTTGCCCAGCCAGCCCTCTACTTATACCCCCTCCTTTTCCCTCTTGGATCCTTGAATTGATAGCCGATGGAATTACTCAAGATAACCCAGGTGGACATTACAATTTTCTTTCAAGGAGGGAGCATGCAAACTAGGGTAGAAGAAAGAAAGAGAGAGAGAGAGAGAGAGAGAGAGAGAGAGAGAGAGAGAGAGAGAGAGAGAGAGAGAGAGAGAGAGAGAGAGAGAGAGAGAGAGAGAGAGATCTAGCTATGGCTACGGAGGAGGGGACGATGGCTAGTTTAGAGGAGCAAGGTAAATCTATTAGCGGACAGGGAGACCTGAGCATGCAACTACGGGTCTAGGCACTGTGGGCGATCGGTAAGACAAGGGTTGTGAGGGTAGCCAACGTAGGGGCAGGGGAGCGGGGAGTTATGGCAGGGGTGAATATGGTGAGAGGGAGAGGGTTTTTCAACCTTAGTATGGATGGAATCTTCATTATAATAGCTCTATTTTTTTAAAAGCAGAGCGAGTAGGAGTAGTAGTATGTTACAGGTACAACTTCTTTTATAACGAATTTATAGAATTAAAAAAATTCAAAATCTATCTTCAAGTATAATCACTACAACACGCTGCACTAAAATTGGCGCAGATAGCGACGAGACAAACTTTGTTTTAAGACTTAAATGCACTTAAATAGGCATCAGAACAGTCAGCGGTATCACGTCGTTGGTATATGCACCAGTATGTGCACCGTCGGAATAGCCTATGAAATAATCATCGGAACACACGCTCTTAGACACACCGATATCTATTTTAAATATTTTGATGCCTGCTCCAAAGTGTCTACCGACACCTATACCAAATGTTGTACTGACGACCAAACCTGCAAATGTTTTTTCGGGCAGAGAGGGCTAGGAATTGATGTTGCATGTACTGCAGCAAAAGAAAACAACCCTCTCTACCCAAAGGAAGAGTGCACAAGCAGCCATACTCCACCTACAAGTTGATGCTAAAGAGCTAGTGTTACCAAAAATTGTAAGAAAAACAAATCCACAAATTAAAAGCTTAATCATGACAAGCTCTCAAAAGCATAACCACCCAAACCTCTGGCACAACGGCATAAAGATGTTATAGCCATGATTAAAACATGATTTGAAAACTGTAAAACCATAAACATAACCCACTTCCCATACCATAACCACTACCATACCTTGCTTGTCATACCATAACCATAAAATCCATACCATCATTGTAAAACCATACCACTACAACATGCCGCGCAAAAGTTGACGCAGATATCGATGAGGCAAAGTTTGTTTTAAAACTGAAATGCGTTGAAATAGGCATCAAAACAGTCATCGATTTTGGGTCGTCGGTATATGCAACGATATATAGTGCGTCAAAATAGAGTATGAAATAAGCGTCGAAAGAGACTCTCCTTTCGGTGCCCGTACCGATATGAAACGTTTTGACGTGTGTTCCGAGGTGCCTACCGACGCGCGCGCGCACGCACGCACGCACACACACACACACACACACACACACACACACACACACACACACACACACACACACACACACACACACACACACACACACAGAGCATTAGGAAAAATTTGGACTCGCAAAGGGGCCCTATAAGGACTTTGACTTTCTCTCTCTTGTTCAAAACGGACGAACGGTCAGTTCTAAAAACGTGTCGGACCTTTTGGACTTAGAATGTACTCATTGAGATCTATCCATTGATACATAGCATACCATTAGATTCCTTATATTCTAAAGGATTACATTTTTTGATGTGACAACTCCGTCTTAGAAATGGAATCTCTCCCCACATTTCATTTTAAGTGGGGAGTCCATAAGTTCTACAAATCAACTCCAAATTTGTCGGAGTTTGGGGATTTAGAACCTACTTTCTAATATCTTTCCAATGATATGTTGGTTGATAGGGTTTGGACAAAGCGTTCATGGACTTCACCATGTTGCCCACTTTGGACAAGAGAGACAAAGTCAAACATCCTTATAGAGCCCCTTTGAGAGTCCAAAATTTCCCTAATGAGAGCGAGAGAGAGAGAGAGAGAGAGAGAGACAGAGAGACAGAGAGAGTAATGGAAATGGCCTATGAACGTTGAGAGTAGCGGAATTAGGAAATTAGGTGAAGCACTTTTGTAAGATTACTTTGTCGCATAGCAGGTGAACTTAATTGATGGTAGCAACATAAACATGGTACTTAGTTAACTTGGCATGAACAATACTTTTGCAAGAGAGAGAGTTTAGAGAACATGACAATAGTTGAGGATCGGATTCGTACAGAGCAGGTCCCCCCTCCAGTAGGCATTTGTATTATAGTTTCTCCCATCAAGAGAGACTTGATACAATACAATCTTTGTGTTCCTTGTGACCTAGGTGATGCAAAGAATATGGAAAGCTTCATGCATCACAAACATGACAGAAACTTTGTAGAAACCATTAACTATCCCAAGCCTCAGCCCCAAGGCCTCAAACACCTTCGAAGGTGGAGACAACTAGTAGGGAATGAGGATAGGGAAGAGGAAGAATAAACATTCCATTGGAGAAAGAAATATTTTCTCACTTATCATCACTCTTCTTGCTAGCATACATAATAGCATAGTAATGAAGATGGAGAAGATGTCAAGCATTGAAGCATGGCTCTTGGTTGGATTTGCATTCCATAGCCAAGAGTGTTGGTGTAGGCTCACTTCTCCCAAGCTTAGAGAAGGAGGTGGAGTTCCTCAACTTTAACCAAGTGAGAATGATCCACAAAATGAGTGTGTGTGTGGTGTATATCCCCTCAGCACCCCCCTTGCTTGCTTGGGGCAAGTTGTAGATTTTACACATGTTTCAAGCTCATTGGACCCTCTCCCCCCTAGCCAAGAGTGTTGGTGTAGGCTCACTTCTCCCAAGAAGGAGGTGGAGTTCCTCAACTTTCACCAAGTGAGAATGATCCACAAAATGAGTGTGTGTGTGGTGTATATCCCCTCAGTACCCCCCTTGCTTGCTTGGGGCAAGTTGTAGATTTTACACATGTTTCAAGCTCATTGGACCCTCCCCCCCCTAGCCAATCACATGCAGCATGCATTCAAGTACATGGGTAGTCTTTGGACAAGTGTCCTCCTCACCCCTTAGAGAGAGAGAGAGCTTGAAAATATCTAGATATTTGTTGGAGGGAACTAGAAGCTCATTGGACCCCTCTTTAGCCCAACGAATAGCATTCAAGCACACCATGTGGTTAATCATAGGGAGAGTCTGACATGTGTCCCATGTGCGCTTTGAGAAAAGGGGTGCCCTTTGGGTGAGTGGAAGGTTAAGTCAAAGATTCCCCTAGCTTTGGGACTTTCATGCATAGGAAGCTTCTCAAGCACCTTCCTCATCAAGTTTGTAGGGTCTCTTTTTTACTCAACCACCTTACCCCCCCCCCCCCCCCCCCCCCCCCCCCCCCTTGCATGGGAAGCTTCTCAAGCACCTTCCTCATTAAGTTTGTAGGGTCATCACATTCTTATTTTTTTAAAAAGCCACAGTGACCCTTTCACTTGTTTAACTTGAAGGTTGGGTGGAGCATAATTACCACTTGCCACCTCAACAAAAATGGCATGACAAAATCACCTTTTTAAAACCCGTTCCAAAATATTTTGTTTCCCTCTAAAAAGGGGGTCTTAATACACATACAAACATATTAAAAAAAAATTACTTTGGATTTTTCCCAAAAAAAGATTCACTACTTGCCACATAAGCAAAAACGTGGGTGAGTATTGACAAAAAAATAGTCGTTTTTCATGAAAAAAATTTGAAATCCTCTCCTTTCCTCCAAAGAAGACTCCAACATATATCTATAAATCTCTTTTTCTCTTTTCCTCTCAAAGAAGACTCCAACGTAAATGTATATCACGAAATCACTTTTTGACATCTATTTTCCATTTCTTGAACTTATTTTTAGTTTGAAAAACACAAGTTCATTTCTCTCCAAATCTTTTTTTCATCACTAATCAGCCACTTTGATTGTGATATCAATTGCCCAAGTTGAAGCATGGAACTGCTAAACAATATCATCAATCTCTCGAAGTTACCATGTTCCTGTCAAACCATTGGCATACACTTTTTTTACCAAAGGAGAATGCGTCAACACCACAAAATACTCAAGGGGGATTTTCTATAATGAGAGATCATTGAGTTGAAGGGCAGACCAATGTGGACCTATGGATAGAAGGTGCTTTGTATCCTAAGGATCCTGCTCTTAGCATGCATTTTCCATTTACCAACCTTCTGCCAATACATTGGTAACAAAGATCAGGGGCTCCTTCTCTATTATAAGAAGTTATTAATCTACGAGACAAGCAAGATTCAATTTCTTGATCTCCATTTCCAAGAAATGACTGTTCATTTGCATGAGCTTCATCAAACACCCTGAGAGCCAGCTTCATCAAGTGATAGAAATTATTGAAGAAAAAGATGCATCAATTGCAAAGCTACAAGAAACAATGTTTCACATGAAAAAGACACCTTTGGGTAGCCAATAATGGTAGTAGACCCTTAACTCTATCAAAACACTTGCTCACATAGGTGGAACTTGCAAAAGGAGGGTCACTGCAACAAGGTACCAAATTTTTGGTCATGATTGGGGTTCAATGAGATGAAATTCTCTACTTCAAGATCTTTTCACATGTTTTTTTTAATAGGAACTTCATTCAAGAGGCATGTGGAAGTGCTACAATTTAGGATTTTGCAAACCTATTGGGTAGTTGCCTCAAGAAAATAAAATATTATGACCATCCTCAATGCACCTCAAGCAATGGCAATTCAAAAGGAGGTCACTAAGCACATAATGTATACTCTTTCTTAATTGTGTGATAGATCTTGAAGTGTAGAGCACATGTGTTGAGGTTGGAATAAGTTGAAAGGGTTACCAAGAGATCCACCATCTCATCAAATATGTTCCACAAAAACAAGGAGTGACCATAAACTTGTTTTCAGTGCCTCATAAGATCACCTTGCAAAGAAGGTTAGTGACATAGACATAGTGCTTTGCATAGGTGAGTATTTGCATATTAAAAATTCAATTAATGCGGCTATCCGACTCCACCCATTGACCTCATGCAAGGAAGCAAGATCAGGTGTGCAATAGATCTTCAAGAACTCAAAGGGTTTTTTACACAAGATTCAACAATGTTTGTGTTGATCTACAAAATCTTTAACAAGTAATGATAAGGTTTTATGGTCTCCCTGCCAAAGGTTCATATATATATATATATGTATGTATATATATATATATATATTATCTTGGTAGTTAATTTTCATCTTGACATGGCATTTGATTTATTATAAATTTTTGGTACTTTTCACCTTGACATGGCATTTGATTTATTGAAAAATTTTGGCATGTGTTTATTTTTTTAGTGCTTGAGAATAAGTGGATTTTTTGTCCTCAAATTGGGATGAATGTCAAATTGTCAAAAGATGCACACTCAAGAGGCTCAGTGTCACCTTAATGAACAAGCCTCACTATTGTGCAAAGAGAAATTCTTCAGAGGTTGAGATTCATGATCCATCTTTCAATGTCTAATGCAAAAAAAAGATACGATGACTTGGAATTGAAGTTCCCATGGAGAAACATGAAGTGCTAGAATGGATATTCTCAAGAATTCCATGGATTATAAAAATTATTGATTATCAAATTGAAGGTGACAAGCTTGAGATGAAAGGTTTTCTAATATTTGATGTTGAGTGTCATTTGAGAGGAAACTTAAGAACCATAAAGTGTATGCTAAAATGCAAACAAGGTGCTTCTACATTAATTCCATGGATTCTATGTACAAAGGGATACAAACCTAGCAAGCATGGACAAAAAGGAAGAATTTCTATAAAAAAGCATCAACATGGTGATAAGCATGGTATGGACCAAGAGGACGGTAACAAATTGGCCAAAATGAAAAGAGAAAGGCAAACATCCGTACTCTCTTATCCAATGTTAGTAGAGCCAGATCAAGTCTCTAGAGATTCCTCATCGAAACCGAACATTCGATCCCTACTCACAAACTTTCATTTCATTATATTGCATGCATTCATGTTATTTTTTGTCAATTGCTCAAACTACACATTGATTATGCATTCAATTGATGCTAGTAGAAAGATCAAGGGAGGCCTTGCACAAAAATGAAGGTTTTCTCAATTCTATTAGATGACATGGAGGCATGTCTCAATAGTGGTGGCCAACAAAAAAAGAGGTGACAACCATGAAATTGCTCAACACATTTCTATGAGTGGAGCAAAGGCATGCATGTTCCTCCAAAAACCAAATAGTAGTCATTGCAATCAGAACTTAAATAACAATCAAGATGAGAAAGAAAAATGATAGAGCTATGGAAGGATTGTCAAATGCACAATGTTCCTAAACATCAACGTAGAAGGGACAAACCAAAGCTTGTTTGGGTGTCCTTTGAGAGGCTCATGCACATTATTTCTTGATATGCACAATAATTCAAATAATTATAAGGACAACTATGTGAATTCACATCTACCACTATGTGCACATGGGGAGAAAGAAACATTAACCACCACTACGTGGTTTGTCTTGTAGTCTTAATCTAATAATTGTGTTCTCCTCAAATGACTTTACAATTTCCAAGGTTTGCATCACCTACTATTTTCTCATGGTGCCTATTATATGCATGAATATGGATCTCTAGACATATGGAGCACTCAAGGGATGGAGAAGTCTCACAATCAAGCAAGGGGTGGGTAAATATTTCAAAAACACCGGACATGGTGGTGGAAAAACTCAATCTAGCTGTCTTTACAAAATGTTTGATTGGTTCTTTAGAAAATATTTACATATTGAGTTCTGTCATGCAAGCATGCAAAAAAAAAAAACTAAACCTTAGCAAAATAAATTGATTCATTGATCACGATGTAAACTCTAAGAAATGGGGGGACATCACAAGGACCTGAGTGTCATGTTGCATGGCAAAGTACACTAATTCATGTTGGAAAATTTTGAGCCAAAATTTAGAACCGCTGTGCAAAAAGTGAGTAGTTGTTGGTGCTTAATGTGTACATAGACCTTAAATAGGGAACACTTAGGGGTGTTGTGTGTGAAGTGATCCTCACTTAAATGCTATTTGAAAGGCTATAGAAGGTCATTTCTTAAACATGTTTCAATAGAGAGGTAGTCATGGTTGGTGGACCAAGTAAACAACATCTATTGTGTATCCTACAAGGCATCCTCTACTAGGGTAACAAGCACAAATACATGAAGAATAGGTGCAACAACCATAGATTTTCACTCATGTTGTTGAAGAATCATCAACCACCTTAAACAAATAAACAACCACAACCACAACACAACAAACTAAATATTATGAGGCAATCAATAGAGGGCGGATGAAGAGAACCTCCATGTGGTCTTTCCTACACTAGGCCACCCTAGGGCTAGTGAACCAAACCCCTCTACCTTTGAAAGTGATGACCTAGCTCCTTCCTCACTAGAGCTTAGTGAATGATTGAGTGCCACGGTAGAAAGATGACGTCCCTCCCATTTTCCACACTATAGGTGAGAAAAACTCCTTGAACTTCAAATCGGGCCTCTAATGCATCGACAAGAGAATGATAATGAAGGAAATATGGAAGATGAGATGGCACCAATTCAAGAAGAGCTAGAGGAAGAAAGAGGAATCAAGAAGCAAAAGAGCAGGTTCTACCACAAATACAAGAAGGTAGTGGCCAAGAAGGCACATAGTTCATAGCCTCAACCTTGTTCTCTTTCCCCCTTTCCCTTTTCAGGTTCACCTTTGAATTGGTTTGTGAAGATTAAGAAGGTCTCACAGCCTTATCTCAGCCCCCTTATCAATTTCATGGCAGAAATCAGAATGGACTTACAATTTCTTTGCTCCCCTTGAATAGTGTGACTACTTCAATTTGTAGATTTAAAAGAAATTTTCCTTTCTTCATAATCAATTAAGACATGATTTTCAGTCATCCAATCCATGCCAATAATTACGTCATGCACCCCCATGTCTATGACATAAAAATTTCCTTTATGATTCTGACCATTCAAAGAAAAAGACAGATTTTTAATTAGGCCTTTTGTTAGACTTTTCTTTCCGCTGGCTAATTCCACGGGCCTTTAAATTTCTTGGGTTAATTTCAGATTTTGTTTCTCTACCAGTTTTGTGGCCAAGAAGCAATGCGTGCTACATGAATCAATTAGGAAGTTCAATTTCAGATCTTGGATTCTACCCACAAATTTGATCACAGAAGCTTTCAGATGTCGCACTGAAGACGTAAAACACCGCAAAGGAGGATCAGAGGACTTACCTTTGTCATCCGCTTCATCGATGGTCTCTATTTCACCCATCTTGGCCCGCACTGTCTTGTCGATTTCTTTGTTCGGACATTCAAACGTCCGGTGTCCTTGCTCTCCACATCGAAAGCACAATCCCAGTCTTCAAGCTCTTTCAAGAAAATTGGGGTCATGTTGCCAGCATTGTGGAGGTTGCTTCTTTTGATTTCCATTTCCACATCCATTTCCCCCATTAAGAAAATTTCCTCGTCATTGTCCATTGTTACCTTGCCTATGAGGGAAAGGTTGGTTTGGTGGGTTTTGAGGATTTGCTGCAGTATTGTTCTGACGATGGCCCATTGAAATCATCCTCCTAGTTTGGTTGAATTGGTCCCACTTCTCATAATTTTCTGCCTTTGCCACTGCATCCAAGAAATCAGTGCAACATGCACCCTTCACTTGGAACTTGAGAATATCTTGCAGGCCTTCAATAAACTTCATCTCTAATGCATCTCCCGTGACCTGTGGAGCATATTTATGCAAACATAGAAATTTCTCCTTGTACTTGTCCACAAAAAAAGGTGTTTTGTCTCCTTCTTCCTGCTTAAAACCATAAAATTCCTTTTTTTTCTCCATATTGTATTGAGGAGAACAATACCTTTTCTCAGGTTCTACACGGAATTCCTTTCATGCAATCACACTCTCGTTGGTACGGGTCTGCATGTACGATTTCCACCATAGCTTTGCGACACTACGGAGTTGTAGCATAGCAATCTTCACCTTTGCTTTTTCAGAAAACTCCCACAAAGCAAAGAAGTCTTCAAGTTCCTCAATCCATGCTTCCAAGTGTTCGCCCTTCTTCCGTATCCCATCGAATTCATTAAGTCTAGACTTCTTGAAAACTTGTTTGATGGGAGCTTCTCTAACGTCCTCGTCGTCTTCTTCCTCGCTTCTCTTCCGTTTCTCCTTCTTTGATCCTTCACCACCAGATAGATCTACGTAAATTCCACCACCATCCCCACCTTGGCCACCACTCCAACCTTCTCCTCTGCTTCCCCTAGCCATACCTTTCCTTTAGCGTCCATCTCACGTCTGTTAAGATCTTCAGTGAGCCGATGAATGAGTTTCGCTTGTTCTTGTAATCGCTGTTCGTATGCGTCCATCACTATCACAAAATCAAAACCGCTCTGATACCACTTGTAATGAGACACGGAGTACAACAACTGAACAACAGAAATTTGCAAGTACACAGAGTAGATGTAGGAAATCAGAGATTTGTATTGAATCAATTCACGGGTACAAGCAGAGCGTAGCTCCTATCAACCTCCTGACCACCCTCGAGCTATCTCACTCCCAAGATCACTCTCAATCTTGTGCGCAATTCTCAATCGCACTCTCACTCTCACCCTCATTCTCACCCTCAATCTCAAGGTGCCATCACAATAGAATAGCCTCCTTCTGCATACGGCCTATCTTCTTCACGCCAAAAAGTGGCTATTTTCGACCTTCCTCCAGTCTTTTACACAGCGGCCCAAAAATAGGTTCAGAAGGAGACGTCCTGCATTCAAACACATAAAAACCACAAAACGCAACCCACACTCGTGAGTTAGCAAATTTAGAAACTTTTGGCCATTTTTAGTGAGCCGTAACTCCCAAACGGTTCAGAATTTGACCGAGGCTGTCTCATATGAACTTGTTTGTCTCGTTGAGCTCTTCGAATGTCGTGTTATGTGAAAAATTCATATCCTGGTCATTTTTCCCAAAAAGTTACCTGCAAGTCAGCAATTTCTACAAAAACAGTCTAAAACAACATTTTCTCACTTTTTCTCTAATCTACGTGCTGAAACGGGCATCAAAATGAAGGAATCTGTAAAAGCTCAAAGAAGAAATAATTTTCCTTGTGTTGAGGACTACAACTGCTACAAAACTTTTCCAAATTTTGACCATAGGACCCTCAAAACTGGTTCCCCAGGGGTGTCCCCGAGTCAAAATTTGAAACTTCACGAAAACGATTAGAATGAAGTCCTATACTGTGGAAAAACACTGGAATGAACAAAATTTGCTCCAAACAAAAATATTTATCAAAACTTTGCAAAATAAGTCCTATCACAACTTGCCAAATCCACACCTTGGGTTGCAAGTTGCTCAATGACTGCGGTTTCTTTGGGCAAGTATATATATCCTCTCTTGCGAGGAGGGTCTTCTTGATTGTCTTCCTGTGCATGACTCTTCTCAATTAGGCTTCCTTTGCCAACACTTCCTATAGTGGGATGATCGTTCCCATCAATTTTGAGCCGCAACACATAGTAACAATAGCATTATTGCACAAAGTAAAATATTTCTACTTGATTATTATTTGGTGGCGATCTGTATAGTTGGATAAATCTTGGAAGGACATTTCTTGCGAGGACAATGTTTTGGAAATCTGAAACCTTCAAGGGATCGGAAGCCTTAGCATTTCCATTGACTTGAAATAATGTGTTGCGTACAAAGTGATTCGGGCATAGCTATCTGCATTGCCTGTAATTCAGTGTCTCCCCTTGAAGTTCTGCTTCGTCTTGTTGGGATGCATCCAAAGCGTTGAAATCTCCTTGAGCCACCCAAATCTCTTCCTCTTTATAAATTTGTTGAGTCAATGTATGATTAAGCAAAGGATCATTAGGCTATTGTGCATTCTGGTCGGGAGCAATATCTTCCATAACTAAAATGCAAAATAATAAACTTTAATGAGATAGGTCTTAGCACTTGGAAAAGAGAGATGGTTTAGAGAATTCAGCGATCCAACTTGAAATACTTTAAAACCTTAACTTGAAGAACTTTAAAGACGTAATTGACAATACGATTAAAGATGTAGTTTGAAATATCACCGCACACTGAACAACATTAATGCCAAAAAAACTGATTATTGGTCTAATCATCAAAGACCTCAAGCCAGATTTGGTTACAATATGATAGCCAACATTATGGACTCCATCCAAACAAAGGCTTAAATCCCATATGTTAGGTCTATCTAAGGGTTTGGGAGATTTTCCACTAGCAAGATTCTTGTTTACATTTTGCAAAAATTCGCGCTTGAGAACCTCAGAGGGCTCTGGAATACATGCAATCAAGCGTCTAAGAATATGTGAGAGACTATATATATCAGATGCTTTGGTGAAAGAAGGAGGATTGGTGCTCATATTTTCAGGGGCTGTCCATAGATATTCTCGCTCAAATTGACCTCTACATTGAGGTGTGAGATTTGGAAGCTTGGGAAATGCTGCCAAAGTGCTTGATGGTGAGTGTACTTTGTCTCCAATCTATCATTATAGATAATATCTAATTCTCCTAAATGATTTTCTCATGCTAATTTGATCATTTAATATGGGGATCCGGAAGTTCTAGGGGAGAAAAAGATAGAATATTGGTGAAGCTGATAGACCGGCCACAGTAGGGATCCAAAGGAGGGAAAATAGGGATCCAAAGGGGGGGGGGGGGGGGGGGGGGGGCATCTGCAAAAGAGCAATGTACAACAATGGGCTTTAAAGACCCTATGGTTCAGCCCATTAAGACTTCCAAAATGCTAACGTTCCAAAATTCAAAGGTTGTGTCCAAAGGTCAAACACTAGGGAGATTGGATGCTTTGTGTGTGTACCAAAAAAGTCTTCAAAACTCCTATAAAGGAGGGTGCGAACCATGCAAGTAAGGGATGAGAGAGAAACACACACACACTCTCACAAGCTTCCTTTAGACAAAGGGAATGAGGGGCACATGTCAGCTCCCTAGCCCAGATGCCCACAAGGTGCACTCAAATCCTATTGGATGTCCATGGAGGTGGACCAAAGAGAATTAGGCTAGAGTGAATCTACTTTAATTCATTTAAAAACACTTAATAAAATATCCAATAAGAATTAAGCTCTCTAGAAGTCTATTGGATAGTCTCCCAAGGGGTCCAATGAGAATTCAGCAGCCCAAATGGCTTGCCTGATTCCTATTGGCCAAGAGACAAAGGGTCCAATGAGAGTTTAGCTGCATTAATTAATTACCTGAAGCTATCACAAAAGGGGAAAGGGGACGCATGTCAGAAGGCTATCACCTATGCTTCTTAATTCTCATTGGCTAAGCTGGGAGAGGTCCAATGGGGTGTCAGCATGAGTAAATTGCATGAGGGGTCGACCAATAGGGGGCTGAATTTCTCAATGCATTATTCCACGCACACTCACACTAGCTCATGTGTGAAGCAATAAGACTCTCTCTCTTCTTCCCAAGCCTTAATGGAAAGCTTATCACCTACTCCAAGCTTGTGAGAAGGGAGGCCTACACCAACAACTCTTGGCTTTGTGATGCAAATCCAACTAAGAGCCAAGCTTCAATGCATGATCATCTCCTCTACCATGCTAATTACTAAGCTATGTTATGCTAATATGAGTGATTATGTGAGGAGATGTACATATTTCTCATAAGACTAATCCTTCCTCTCAATCTACTGTCATACCCTCTAGCTCTCACCATCTTCGAAGGTGTGTGAGGTCTTGGGTCTGAGATCGTGAGGGAATTGATCTTGTGTTTTATAAGTTTTTGCTTAGTGCTTGAAGCTTCCATCTTCATTGCACTAGCTAGTTATTGAAGGAACACAAAGGATTGAATGGTAAAATGTCTCTCTTGATGGGGGAAACCTATAATACAAATCCTTTTGGAGGGGGGACCGGCTCCATGTAAATCTGATCCACTCAACTGTTGTCAATAGCTTAATTTCTCTCTCTTTTGAAGTATTGTTCATGCCTATCTAACTAGGTGTTATGATTTTTGTTGCTCTCTCCACCCAAGCACCCTTTTTATGCTCATTAGGAACCTATTCTTTGAAATGCTTACTATGTTCATGTTATTTTCCGCTACACACAAGTTACTAGGCCATCAAATGTTGCACAGTCCGTAATACTAGCATACACTGCTCGCTCGCCAAAATAGAGTAGAATATTTCTAGTGTGTAGATCATTGTGAATGAATTCATGACTATGCACGAATTTAATCGTCTGCAGAAGAGCGTTGCAGATTGGAAAAATGTTGTCTGTGAATTGTTGTACAGTTCCAGACGTGTATTGGAACTCTCGGATTGCATGCTTGCTTCCATCATGATTACATGCCTGAACCCACTGCTCAAGGTGACCTCCATTTCAAAGCCTGAAGATGAATCTAGGTCCTTTTCTATACCGAACAAGAGCACGAGGCAATATCATGCCACAATGCTGAATAGTTATAGCAGTTTCCTCCTCTAGCATAATTTGTAATGTTGGCTTGCTTCCTATTTGGTCTTTGTAGATCTTTGCCGCATAGATAGGATCTTTGAAGAGAGGATGGGCTAGTGAAACTTGTTTCACATTTGAAAAAACTCCCTCACCTAACTGGGGTGATTGCAAGTGAAAGATGGAATGCTACCCAAGTAAGTGTAGGAGAGGAGGACATATCGTATCATACAGGTGTACAGCTAAGGGTTGAGCACCTGATGGAGGAGGTACATCCTCTTTTGTACTAGGACGTTTTGAATAGCCTTCGATCTTATCTTTGCTCTTCGATTCTGACTCTGGGTGTGCTACAAGATGCATTTGCTCTTTGATTCCAGGTTTGGTTTTGATTTCTAGATGAACCATACCCTCAAAACTTCTAGTGACCTGGCCTAATAATTTCTTTACTGTGTTATGCATCACTCCATTAGTGCACATAGCTGGTTCAAATGAAATTGGGAATGCACTACACATCTTCAACTAACATTGTTCCACAAGTTGAATCACAAAATCATCGAACTTTGCCTGCAATGGATCAAATGCTGGTTGCAAATGATCGTCTGAAGCTCCATAGGGAGACAAAATCAGAGTATCACTAACGATTTTGTGATGCTGACGTGTTAGCTTTGTCTCTACTATGACTGAAGCTTGAAAATACATGAAGAAAATACAAGTAAGGTAAATCTAGAATAGATAAAAATTTTACATATATGATTGTAAATAATTATAAACAAAAACATTTCATGGACCATGCATGAATGCATGTATTATGCATAGCTAACCCAACTAGTATCAAGCTTTAGGATATCCCCATAACCCAACTAGTATCAAGCTTTAGGATATCCCCATAACCTTTAAACAATGGCTCCAATACCCAAGGGTCTATGCATAAAATACACAATCTATACCTTTATACAAATTTCTATATACATCAAAGTTGCAAAAGTGTTTGCTTAGAGGAGTTCTCAGCACCCGACCTAGCATGGAGTTTAGGCCATGAGCCAAATTGCATCCAGAGGCACCTAGCAACTAGTGCTACCTCTAAATGGGTGATATGGATGAAAGCGTACTCAAGAAAAATAATCATTGTGGAGGGTGAATATATGTGTACACCGCAATACAATGAGAGAGAGAGAGAGAGAGAGAGAGAGAGAGAATAGTGGAGGGTTAAATACAGTGCATAGAGATCCAAAAGAATGACATAAGAGAATCTTTAAATGCCCCATCTAAATGAAATAAGCAACCATGTATTAATGCAATAACAAAATTCAGGTATACCAAAAAAAATAATTTATTACAAAATGACTAGCAGAGCACTAGACTCTGTGTAGGGTTTGAGCGGTCCACCCATCCTTTTTTTCTCTACTATGGACAGAGAGAATTTTATTTTGCCTGGAGTGAGCCACGACACCTCCAACCTACCTCAACCACAAATAGGCTGATGTCGCTTCACCTCCCTCCATGAACCCAAGCATTGAAAGGATCCCAAATACCAGTAGGTGGTAGGGTATCAACATCAACCATACACAGCTTGATCCATTGGTTTGAGATCAAACACTTTCATTTGCATGTTATGTATACACCCAAAATTGGCAAAAAGTTGTCTTTTTGCATAAGTCTGAAGTTATATTTGATGGTCGATCTAAGTTTGAGATGTTTTGCTTCATTTTTATGTTGATGGAATGTTATCATATGATGTATGGAACCTCACAAATAGTTGTGGATGCCTCATGTGCACGTGCATGATTGCTTTCCACCTTTCTAGGTCAAAATTAGTTCTATGCATGTGCTTGAAGGGTGAAGTACAAATATGACGCATCAATTATGCATGATTGGATGTTGTCAAAATTGGATTTGATATCATGTTTAGTTTATAGCTAGACATATTTTATGCATAAAAGGTTATTGTCTTAAGGGCCATATGTGTGGGCTCTGTTTGATTACAGTGCATATGTTAAAATTAAAGTGTGGAAGTTGGTTCAATGTGAATATGGTTTATGGTCAAGGCTGAGATCCGTCATGGATTATGGTCGTGATTTTGATTTTGAAGGCCGGTGTGGCTCTTGGAATATTCTTTTGGATCTGGTTATGTTGCCAAAATTTTTGCAGCCATGCTATGTTCTAAAGAGGTTTTGTAGAATTGGTTGTGCATCACCCCAAGTTGGGTGGAGTGCTCACCCATGTGATGTGGCTAGATTATGGTTTATGGTTTTGGGATTGGATCATGAAGTGATTTGAATGGGTTATAGGGGACATATAAGGGTAGATACCCTCTACAATCTGACTGCTTGCAAAAGATTGTTTGTGCATATGGAAAATGCTATTGTGATTGGACTCATGTGCTATGTTTCTCATGGTAGCATTGCTACAAGACTAAAATCACCTACAATAAAAGGGTCGTTGACTTGGGGCTTTGTTGGATCACTCATCTTGCCTAGGTCTTCCTTTTGCTAATTAGCTCATCTATACGATTAGTGTGTTGGGGGTTGAACAACCTACATGGACAACACATTGGGGATCTTGCCTTGGCTTTGCCTTAACACCCAATGCTAGGCATCAAAGAGGCGTGGCACGTGAACTAACACCTTATCATAACACTTTTCCCATATGATACTCATGCAACATACGGTAACACACAAAAAAGCCACTTTATTCATATTTGCCCGTATGGTTTGGGATGACTAGCCATATACCCTAATGTAAGTTTGTGGATTTCTAACACTTCAAATCAACTTACCAAAGCAAATCATAAATCATATATAAATAGCTCGGTCAACTCACAACGTCATATGGTACTCCCCCTTGGTAGCAGCCCTACATGTATAGGTAAACCCGCTTATGGAATAGTCAATAACTCACTTTCATGAAGTGATATCGGCGACCTAAATACATTTATCATCAAGGAGCCTGGGGTCTTAAGATTTGACTAAGTGCAGCGAGCAGTAAGCTATTTTGACCATAACTCTTAGCCCATGCATTGTTTTCATATGACACCCACAAGAGAAAATGTTCCAAATAATGTGTTTTATCTTTGGTTTTAAGGGTTTGGGCTGATTTGTAACGGTTAGTGAGTTTTGCCCAAAACAATGTTCCTATCACTTATGTGAAGTCAAAATTTAATGTCAAAATTCTGAAAATGTATCTTAATTGGTTCCAAATATTTCTATTGAATAAAAAACTTCTCAAGAAGAAAATGATTCTCAAAATTATTACCAAATGCTTTCATAAAGATGAGCTTAGGAGGGTACACATCAACAACAATTTAAACAAAAAGGTAGTGCATAGAATAGGTTTCTTGGGATTCTTACTTTGACTGATGGTGTTTCTTCTAGAGCTCCACACCAAGAATAGTAAGGGTTCTTGAAAATTCAGATCTAGAATAAGAGGGAGTTAATAAAGAGGTGTAAGAACCGCTAGGAGAGGTTAGTGAGTTAACTCTCTTTAGTCTCTTCAAAACAAGGAGTAGCTTCTTCATCAAGACAAAAATTGATTAAACCCCAAAGAAAATTTGAAATTCTCCATACATTGATGATATCATGTTTTCCAACTTTGAGAGGTGTTTGAAAACTTGAGATTTCTAGTCCCCTTCCCCCGCATCTCCCTCCAACACACTTATAAACCTATGATAGATATAAGAGAATAAGTGGGTGTTAGCCCTATTTATTCATTTATGGAACCTCTATTTAAGCCCCCCCTTCCTTTCACTCACATGACACCATACAAAACTTAAATAGTGGGTCCCTCGGGGATGATTGGAGCATTCACAAGCTCAGCCTTGTCTAGGAACTACACCCATTGTTTCAATTCTTTAAGTCAAAATTCTTCTAATGAGAAATCCAAAAGGATAGCCAGAATCATCCAAGTCTCCATCTGGATTGGAGCTAAGAAGCCTTTGTTTGGCAAAGTCCATAAGTTATGATCAACCTCCACAAACTCTGTTTCAATTTGTTAGATTGGGAGGAAAAGACTCTAATTAAATTTTCTTGAATAGCAGAAAGGAAAAAACTTTTGACACTTTGGAAACAAGATCAAGGGGTGTTTCCTCTCTCATGGCGCAAAGATGGATCTACACGAGAAAATATTATCACTTTCATGCAAAAGGGGGGCCCAAAAACCAAAGTGGTCTATGTTAGCATCATGACAGTTGCCAAGCAAAAGTACCCTGTGCATACTGTGTATGTTCTCATTTACTTTTACTAGAGATAACCAGAAGTGAACCATAAAATTGTTTTAGGTGACAATAAACTCATACAAAAATCCAAATAGCATTCAAATTTTGTATAAAATTGATAGAATAAAATTTCATCTAAAAGGAAATTTGTTTATTTACACTATAAGAGGAGAAATTGAGAACCGCTTCTATTACCGCGAAATAACAAATAGGAAAGGAGAGAGAAAACATTGTGTGTGTATTAATAGCCGTGACAATGGTTTGTTAGCAACAAGCATGGTAATCAATGTAAAAATATATCCACAACTATTAATGTGTATATTGTTGCACCTATTATCGTGGATATTACCACTATATGAGTATTCAAAAATAGAGGTGCCCATTTGGGCCACCCAATTTTAGGTGGCCCAAATGAGCACTTCTATTTTTTACGTCCATAAAACATATGAAACATAAACTGTTTTTTGAAAAGGTATAAACAATAGAATTCACACATAACTTAACTTGACAATTTATAGTGCAAAAGACCAACTATTTAGAAAAGTTACAAATAAGATAGTATTTTAGTTCAATGGTGTATAGGGTAGAGGGGCCAGTAAGGGTACGTCTAACTTGAGGAGCTTCAATCTATCTCCTTTGAGCTCAATTTCTTATGTTGAGTAGCTCATTTTTATCGCTTTCTCACAAGCTTTCGGGAGAATTAATTTGGGGCTGGTTGGGTTTGAGAGCCGATAATTACGCCACCATTTCTGAAACCACGTGTATAAAAAATTGGCATGAATAAGAACACTATCAAAAGCAAAAAGAGGTAAAATGTAACCACGAAGGCTTGATCCTTGTTGGGGTTGATGGTGTGTGTGCTCTTAAGGAGGTTGGTGTGTGTGTGTGCAAACATAGCTTTCACAGTTAGAGAGAGGGAGAGAGAGAGAGTACTCATGATTTTGACTCAAAAGATGTTACATTGCATTGTATATACCATAGCATAAAAATACATACATCAAGGGCTTTATTTATAAGCTTGGAGTAGATATTCGGCTAGAGCTCATCCCTTTCTACTTAGCTTACACATAGCCATACAACACATAGGCCAAATGCCAAACCCTAAGATACACAATTGTAGAGATGTTTCCCATAGTGATGAAAGGACATGCATATCCCAACAATACTCCCCGTAGGCATGGACTATATTGAGGCCTAAAGCTACACAGACCAAGGTAGTCACACAGACTTAGTGGTCTCATCACATGGTGTCACATAGACAAAGTAATCGTCCCCTTAAACAAAGAAGGTGGAAGACCATTTATAGTATATCAGTATACTCACAAAAGTAGTTGGGGGGGTGGCAAACACATGGAGACAATTGTCTGGCTATTGAGTTGCATCTTCGTCCTCTTCTTCTGCAAGATTGACTCTACTTTTTCCTTTGTTGTTGATTCCTTGGCATTTTGATGGCAAGTGACCTTTGATGCCACAATTACTACAATACTTGTTCTTGTAGCAGTCCTTGGAGAAGTGTCGAGGCTTACCACACTCATAAAACTTCTTGTTATTTAATCTAGGTGATGATGATGTAAAATAAGCTCCTCCCACTGATTCAGATTTCTTCTTATTTTTCTTTTCTTCTTCATGGATTTCCCTTTTTGACATATTGTAGAGAAGGTATGGGTTCCTTTTGCTTTAAGATTGTGACTATGTTGTCAAAACTTTCAGGTAGAGCACTCATGGAGCACATTGACTTGATCTTCTTCCCAAACTTGGCATTGAATATAAGTGAGCTGCATGATTATGCTCATTAGATTATTAACAAGCCTTAAAACATCCTCCTCTTGAAGCATAGTAAGTTAATAAAGATTTTACTTTAAGTTAATTTTTGCTTTTGTTTAGCTCCAAAGTTATGTTCCATAAATCCCATGCTTGGATTGCAGTGGTGCAGCTATCTGTAAAGTGCATATAATTATTGTGGTGTAATGTGATAATTATGCTGAGTTCTTGTTCATCCTCAGCTTGTACTTGTGCGATTTGGGCCCTAGTGAGACAAAGTGATTATCGAATGGCAAAGTTTGAAGCTCTCCCAATGAGGTTATCCATAAGTGTGTGGACAAGTTTTGGGATCTACATCTCAAAGCTACAGTCTACCAAAACATAGGCTTTGTTGAACAAAAGCAATAATTTTGTGTGGGGCTACGTGAAGATATGGCCAAGTATATCAACTCTAGTCAAATGCCTAGGACCATCACTGAAGTGATCCACCATACCATGGCCGCTTCACAAATTAATTTCCAACACAAGGGGCTAAAAGGAATTTTAAACCCGTGGAAACTATAACTGAAATGAACTTAGAGGGAAGAACAATGCTCAAAATTCTTCCCAAGTCAATTCTAGCAACAACAACAACAACAACAAAATAAACTCTCTCCTGATGAGTTAGATGCTTTTGCAAAGACCACAAATGATTCAAGTGTGGGGAGCAAAGTTATGTCTATCGTTCTTGTCCCAAAAGAAATTCACACAATGAAACTCCTAGAGCGTCCATGGTCAAAGCTCCAAAAGAGGATACTCATTGCAAAGGATCATCCCTTTACTCTGCTTGGGGAGAGGTGAGGGAGCATGATTCCTTTATCCTTTTTGACCTTGGCTCTACTCACAACTTCATATCAACAGAGTTGGCCACTAAGTTGGGAGTACAAGCTTTTAAGATGGGAGATAATGTGACTACTGATGGAGCTTTCAAGGGACAACAAGCCTCCATTACTCCTTTGATTGGGAAATTGAGGGTTCATGTCCAAAGCTATGTCAACAAAGAGGAATTTTTCATCTCCCCTCTCCAACATGAGGATGTTATCCTAGGGGCACCATGGTCCAACCGGATGGCTGCCAATATGAAGTTCCCTGAAAGGAGATTTATTTCACCTACACAAAAAAGAACATGTACATAGATGCTAATGAGTCGGTTCTTGCTATACTTCTTGTAAAATCACTTAATTTGGATAAGTCAATGTAAAGCTCACTTTTATCCAGTTTTTTATCAATGGAAATGGTAGGAATCAAGAGGAGTTAAACTTTTCTAGTTTCCTAAATGTATTCCAAGATGTTTTTATGGATGACATCCCTAGAGAGGTACCTCCAAAATGAGGGGATGATGATCATTAAATAAAGCTTCTACCTGGGATCTCACCTCCTAATAAGCCTCCTTATAGAGTTTCTCAAGCTCAACAAGAGGAGATTATGAGTCAAGTGCATGAATTTAGACAAGTGGGTGGTGAGGCCTAGTTCCTCTCCCTTTTGTTCACCCATCCTTCTAGTGAAAAAGAAAGATGGCACATACCACATGTGTGTTGACTAAATCGGATTACTAGCAAGAACAAATTTCTCGTATTGTGGGTAGAAGATTTGTTTGATAAGCTACAAGGCTCTACCTACTTCACTAGGATTGACTTTAAAAGTGTCTATAATCAAATAAGGATAGTGAATGAAGATATTTTCAAAGGGAGAGAAGGCTACATCTCATGAAGGGTCCAAAAAGGGAGATGGTCTACCAAAGAGAAATGAGCAGGTAATGGAGCTTAAAAGACCTTAGGGATAGCTTCATTAAAGACCTCCAATGATTAGTGTTAAAAGTACTTAAGTAAGACCTTTAGGCACTATAGACCTTAGACTAGCTAGGCATGTGCTTGATGTGCTTGAGGTCCTTGTGGTGCTTGAGCTGACTAAGAAGCTTGATATGATTTTTGTGCTAGATATTACTAAGGTGCTTGGGGTTCTTGTTGTGCTAGAGATTACTAAGGTGCTTGAGATTCTTCTCTTGCTTGATGACTAAGGTGCTTTTCATGCTCGATGACCAAGGTGCTTGTGGTATGCAAGTCAAAAAGAATCCCTATGTTTTAGGGAAAAACTACTCCCCTGTTCATGCTCACAACCACGACACAGACAACATACTTATCATCTGATGACACGAATAACCCGTAGGTGCACGTAGGCAATCTGGTTAGATTGTCAGGCTGAGACCAATCTACACATACGCACTTTTATGATGCATCAATCACTAACCCTTGTAGAATGCAACCCACTCTATCCCTAAACGCTCACAACACCGTTTACATCTCAAATGAACTCGGAATCGCATCAAACTTACTAGGCACCATCCTCTCACTAGGATATAATTATCTATAAGTCTAATCTCACGAGATTTGAACCCTAGTTATCTTGATTACAGTCGCGATAGACTAACAGGTCATAATCCAAAAGTGGGCGAAACCTAAGTTTATGAGTATCTATGTGTAGCTAATCTCTTTCTCATTCCATAAAGCACTTGATTGTTGAAAACAGACACTGTTTGTGTTACTTACAAGCAAAACAAGCTCAAGGAAGGATCGATCGCGAACAACTCAAAAATGTGAATGCGTGGCATGGGCGCGTAGCTCTCGGAGAGGCTACCGTGATGGTGTGGTCACATCGTGAATCCGGTGAGGGAGAAGCGCATAGCGAAGAGGATAAGACACTCTCTCTCTCTCTCTCTCAGACTCGTACGGCACAGGATTAATATTCAAAAAATGGTTCTAAGGTGACTTTTATACTTTAGTCACCTTAGCTCAAAAATGTACATGGGGTTCTCTTCCTCATAATTACAAAGTGGGAACAAATGTGGGTCATGACTGACTGATTAATCTTTACATAACCCAGACAAGTGGATCAAAATGATAAGACGTCTTTGACATAAAAATGGGAATTTGATAGGCTTTACAAGGTGGGCTCATTACAACAGTTGGACAAGTTGGGCTCCAACACTCCCCCCTTCCTAATTCAGGTCTAGCACGACATGATCGTCTTTGTCTTCAGTGTCGATGTCTTCCTTCTTGGTTGATTTGATGTAGAAACGCATCATATCGCATAGACTCGCTTGCCATTAATGGGCCGAAAATTTTAGATTTGTACATGAAGAAGCCTGTGTAAAATGCTTCTTTGAATGTTTGGAGATGGTAGCTTGGTAGAAACATTAGCCGTCTGAAGTAGGCCTACAACACTGGCTCTGTAGGCGGCCCACTTAGATCATATGACAACTCTGATATGCTTCTTTCTGTATTAATGTACTTTGAAGTCTAGCTTTCTGAGAACACTGTGAGACAGGCCAAAAAGGTTCGAGCTATTTTACATAGCATCTTGCAGGATAGGTCGGGAGAGCCTCCAAATTCTGCGATGGCGCCCTGAAGGGTTTTCACCATGTAAGCATCGGATATTCTCTCTCCCTCTACAGGCCCTGGCAATACTGGATAGTTCAGCCATGTAGGATTTCTACTTTGTAGTGCTTTATGTTGGCAGTAAGTGTATGTTCGAGGCATTGGGCAAAAAGTCCTATCATTCCTCAGCTCAGGCGGTGCATTGACTAAGTGGATCAGGTTATTAGGGTGATCCAAAAGCCATTGACGCCTCCACTTTGGCTGCCTGTCTACTATCCTGTTTTGCTGTTCCCGATCCTGTAATTCTCCTTCAAACACTGGCACTTGTTCTTCTTTTGCAAGCTGCCGTTGATGTGTCAGAGTTTTGTATTTCAGCAGAGCATAGGGTAACATAGGGGCATTCCATTCT
Source organism: Adiantum capillus-veneris (assembly GCF_014529385.1). Lineage (NCBI taxonomy): Eukaryota > Viridiplantae > Streptophyta > Polypodiopsida > Polypodiales > Pteridaceae > Adiantum > Adiantum capillus-veneris. The sequence goes on from NC_140932.1 coordinate 125,709,579, forward strand.
TCCAGTAGCTCTGCTGCTGTCTTGCCTGATCTGGAGAGCCCTTGTAGCATCTCCTTCTCTAGTTGCATGGCCTTGTACCACATCATCTCTGATTGCCTTTCCATTTGTTCGGCCAGCTTCTTCTCTTCAAATTTCGTGACTGAATCTTCGTCTATTTATTGGTCTTTGGATCCAGGTTGATCAGTCTGCGTATCTGGGGCCTCATGATCATCTTATTCTTCCTCGTAGTCATCTTCGTCCCCATATATTTCTGCCAGTCCAGCCAAATCCGTGGCTGCTTTCTCCAGGTGCACTCGTACCTGTCCTTGGTGTTGCCTTGCAGTTTAAAGACTTGCAATTTGCGCAGCCATGGTTCTATTATTGACTTGGAGAGCTTGAAATTACATCTCTTTTTGAGCTGCAGACTCCTCTAACTCTTTTACCCTGATGTGCAAATTTTCATTTTCCTCCCTGAGGGACTTGGAAACAATGCTTTCTATTTCACTGTCATGAGCTGGTCCTTGTTGTTGTTCACTTTGTAAGTCCAAAATTTTCCTTTGTAATTGATTCTCTGCTCTAAGCGCAATTTCGGCTATCATTAAGCGCTGTTTTCTTTCCAACTCCAGCTTTCTCTTCAGTGCAACCACTTCTTCTTACGGTTGGACCACCGGTGTTGTTGGTAGCGACGTTTTTTGTTTCTTTGCTCGTTCTATTTCCCTTGCTTGTATATCTGTTACTGCTCTCAAATCCTTGACTTCAATTTGTAAGTCATCGATTACGACTTGCAAACTTTTGACTGTCTCCAGAGCATCTTTCTTTTCTTTTTCCAACCTTTGGATGTGTTCATCTCTGTCACTGACATCTTCAAGAAATACATTGATTGTATCTTCACAAATGGCATTAAAATTTTCAAACTCCTGTAAATTTTCCTTGAGGAGATTTACTCTGCTTTTGAGCCCCAAGATCTTAGCATCTCTTATGCTGATCAGTTTTAGGGTGTCATCTCTTTGCTCCTGTAGCTTCAGAACTTCTTGATGGGTCTTTTGTAACTTCGTTTTGTTCGACCTGTTCTGATCGGCTAACCACTGATTGTGCGATCTTGTTCGGTTTAGTAGGGTCTCCATTGACTGTAAATCCACATCTACAGTAGCTTCCATGTCTATTTATTGAGAGGAGGAAGATTTTTCTTTTGTCTGATCCACCTCTTTTTGTTTGTCTTTATCAATTTGTGATATGGTTCCAGTGTTTGGGTGACCTTCTGTTCTTTCTTCTTCTTCTTCATTGGGTGGTGTATGAACTCTCCCATCATGATGTGAGCTCTCTGAATGCGAAGGAGAGTCAGTAGGTGGGGTTGATTGCCTCTCACTTGTCTCTGGCCTTGGAGATGGAGGTGGTGTTTCTTGATCTCGTAAATTTGGCCTTAACTGATCTCTCAAGGTTTGGAGATCCTCCTCTTCTAGTAGCAATTCTGGTTCGTCCATAGCATTTCTTTCTTGGATGTACCTCTCGAACCAGTCCAACTCAAAAGCTGGGTTGTGTTTATTCTTTGTTCTCAATGTGTAAGTGCTACTAGAAGGTTTCCAAGTGGCGCCTACATTGCCTCGTAGAGATCTCTCGAGAACAAATCCTTCTAGCATTCTTTCCATGTTTGCTACCTTCTGCAATCTGGTGTTGTTTTCCATTTCCGCTTTCCGTTTCTTTAGTCGGAAATCTTCTTCTTCAGTTTTTCTTTCTTCTTCCATCTTTTCTTGTGTACTTCTGGTTACTCTTTCCAGCCTGCGTCCTCCAATGGTGTTAGTAGAGGCCGGTACTCGCCTTTGTGATCTGTCTTCGATATTCTCTCTTAACACCAGCCACTCGTTTTGATGAGGAGCAGGTGGCAGCTGATCTGCCGTGCCTATGGCCTGGTATATTATTCTGGTGAGGACTTCTCCTCCTGCAATGTAATTTGGCTTGTCTTGCCGTCGCTTTGTCACTTCTTCAAACAGATATGATGCGTGATCTATATAGAACTCATGTGTCATTCCCATAGCCCAGGTCAGTGTTGTTGAGATGCTCCCGTGTGGTGTAGTGTATCTAGGCGGTCTCTTGCTATAGCTCAACAAACACTGACTGTATATCTGTGTCAGTTCTCTTACTTCCGGGTTTGCTATGAGTTCGAAAGAAGGCAGTTTGTACCTTTGCAGGTAGACTATGAGGTTCTTCCTTCTTTCTCTCATGTTGGCTCCCTGATCAGACAGTTTCAATGCCTCTTTGATGATCTCCTTGGTGATCTGAATCTCCATCACTTCATTATCCATGCCTGCCACTTTGCAAGTTCCATCTTCTTGGATAGTCTCAATTAGGTGTTGTACCCTCTTGAAATCTATCCCCACTGGTGGTAGTGAGACAAAGTTCCACAAGCCAACTTTTTTCAGCCATGACCTTTGCGGTGATCCTTTTAGGTAATTTTCTACCTCCTTGGGGATCATCACTGTATGCACTAAATTTCCTTTGTCATCCACATATGAACCTTGATAGATTTGAAAGGCTGCTGCCTATTGCACGTCTGCAGGTATCCAGGTGGCCGTTGGCTTTAGTGAATTGGGTAGAAGTGCATAGGGTATTACACCTTCCATTGCTAGGTTCTTGCCTTTTCTTTTTCCCGGAGAAGCATCCATGGATCCTGTATTCACAAATAACAGTTAATGTACAAACATAGTACTTCTCTTCTAAATTGATTATCACTTAATCATGCATCTAGATGAGCCTTCTTAATCCCAAGATGAGTTAAGGTAAAATGTTAGCAGATAGACAAGCTCTTCCATTGTCCGACTCTAACGGCTTCAAATTAATGTTGTTGGTGAAGGTGAACAAGTCCAAATGCCTTGAAATTTTGTGTGGTGTATGTGTACAGGGCATGTAAGGTCACCCTATAGTCACAAACTGAAAATCAGTTCATTTGCAATTTCTGCCCAGTCTATCACGATAGACTGGCTATCTTTTGACAAGGGACTTATTTTGCACTTGTGACTCCACCAGTTGGTTTCTCATGTCTTGCACATGATCTGATCCCATTTCCACCTCAAATGAATGTCAAGTGACCCCTTTTTGGATCAACTTCTATTTTTCCAGATTCCCTTCAAGGAGATGTTGGTCTATCTCCTTCATTTTGTGTTGTTTTGGGCTCAAACTTAGTGGGTAGTCCTCTTACATCATGCTGAAGCCAACTGTTAATTCCAATTTTTGTTAAGATGGCCCTGTATCACTCTGCTTAGTCTATCACGATAGGCTGGGACTTAGTGTCATTTTGTCATATTTTGGCTCTGTGATCATCTATCTGCCTTCTCCTAGTTGATGTAAGGTTGCTTGACCTCTCACATGTGAATTTTAACTGTCTGCCCTTGAGATGCCCTGTTCTGCCTCTGAGTTGCTGTCATGTCTATCTCGGCTTGCCATATGAGTCCATCTTGTCACCAAATTTAGTGTACTGCCTCCATATGATTCCCCAAGTCTATCTTGTCAAAATTTTGAAAAGCCTTCTCCCCAAAGATAAAAATAGTAAGTCTATCACGATAGACTGGGTTACTTGGCTAAGAGAGATCAAATTTGCACTTTGATTTGATATTTGTGGTCATTATTCCTTGTTAGTACCCCTCATGACGTCAAAATCAAAACTTTACTTGTCTAAGTGTATTAGCAAGTCTATCGCGATAGACTTACTATCTGGTCATTCTTACAAGCTTTTTGATGCTAGTTGACCACAATGGTGTTAGTAGGCTCTCCTAGACACACACATTAAGTTTTAATCAATTTAGAAGAGTGTACTCCGTGTTTGCAGCACTTAGCTGGTTCTGGAGTCGAAGTAGACCACTTAGGTGATGGTCACCGTTCCTTTTGGTCATTGTATGACTCCGACTGTCTTTCATTTCCTTTTGACCTTCCGTCAAAGCAGTAGGTTGTTGTTTTGGTTTTTACATCACCAAGAACGACCATTTGGACATTTTTCTGGCGTGTTGCTGGCATTTGCCCTAGTGGAAGAGCTTTTTCTTGAGTTTACACATTCCAACTCGTAGTTGACCTCTTTTGGATGTACCCTGTCAAATTTGGTGTCATTTGGTCACTTGGTCGGCCCGTTAGAGTATCGTGACGCTTTGCGCAGTTTTCGTCAGATAGGGACTTTAGGCTCCGTTTTGACGAACTTTTTCATGGTCTAACCATTCAGTTGGTTTGTCGAGGTTATTGGCTTGCTGCCTATGAGTTTTGGCTCATTTCCGTTCACTTTGGTTCAGCTGCCCTTCTGCAAGTCCTATGAAATTAGGGTTTTCTGGGCGGCTTCCTTCCCGCTTTCCGAGGTCATAGGCTTGATCCCTAAGCTATAGGCATTGTGCCTTTCAATTTTGATTCCATTTGGTGGCCTCTAGGTCTTCCTAACAACCAGTCTACAGTATGTGTGCACAGGTTGTGATGGTGGTGCTGGCGAGGTTTTGCAACTAACTGAAGTAAACAACACTTAGAGTCAGTGTTGACAAGCATACCTCTCAAATCTGATGTCGATATGGTGACCGTGTGCGATGGATGAGCTCCTGGAAGTCTCAACTGCTGTAGGGAGCTCTCTCTCTCTCTCACAATGGAAAATGACTCAAATGAGAGATTTCTAGCCTAGCCTCTCTATATGTAATCGAGACTCCGACACAAAATTTTCCCATCTTTTGCCTGTGGCCATAAATTTTTATGAGATGCGGTTTAGGCTCGCAAATTCCTAATTTGGACCTCGATTGCTCCAGTTCTACAATTTTGCAGATTTCTCTCCTTTTGGAGGTCCCGTCATGACGTGGTCATTTTGTTGCACTGTCACCTTTGCAATCCCTATTTTTTATGTATCTTCTTTACCTTGCTCTGATCAGGCGTCTCTTCTGTTGTGTTTCCATCTGGAATTGGTTTTTTTTTCTATATATTTTTGCTAGAAAATGGCTAAAATAAAGCAAATAAATCCCAAAATAACCCGAAAATAGCAATTCTAACCTATAAAAATACCAATGAAAAGCAAAAAAACACTTTGTAGCTCACTTTTTTCTCTCAATGTACATTCTCAGTCTTAATCGTCAACCTTGGCCTATTTTTTGTTGTTTTCGACGGTTTTTTGGCCAGATTTGACTCTCTTTACAGTACATACACATCCCTAGGGCTCATATATGATCATTTCCTCCCAATTCTGATTAATTACGAGGGCATATTCTTTTCCCCAAAATCACACAATAAAACGCAGAAATGGTTGAAAAATTAATCACAAACATTGCCCTCTAATATATGACGTGAATCCGCATTTGGAATGCCTCCCCCCCTCCTAGTTGGAGTCCTCCCGACTACAGGGTATCGTCCAGGGTATGTGCTGTGCATGGTCGTGAACTTGTGCTAATGCAGGCCTTGTAATGTAGCCCTATATGCATGTACAGTCAATGCATGTAGAAAGAATTTATGCGGTGTAAGAGGAAGGTATAAGCGTTCGCTTATTGGCATTTGTCGTTGAGGTTTCCTGTGGTAGCCTGAGTTGGCTGGCAGATTTTCTTTGCAAGAAGAAGTTGTAAATCTGTCGCTCTTTGTTTGATTGTTTTCCATAGTTTTTGAATTGGTGTATGTGGATCCTTTGAAGTCGATATTGTTGTATATTTTGTTGCATTTTCTGGTGGAACATTATTTCTTTTTCCATTGGATGACTTGGGTCGTACAGATCCTTGTAGTTATTGTTGTGGATTCTTCTTGTTTCCTCGTGTTGGTTGTATGATTTGGCTTGGCATTGACAGTTGTAGACAATTTTTTCGGTGGTCTTCTTTGGCATCCATACTTGTGTTGTTGGCACGTTTCTAAATTGGTAATTTTATCCGCCATACCAAATATAGTCCGTTGCATATTCGACTGGTTGACTATTGTTCTTTGAAGCTTTGCTGGCTTTTCGTATTTTGTTTGTTCTTCTGTCCAACTTTTTTACAGGAATTAGGCTGTCTTGCCTTATCCAAACTTTATATTTCTGCCTTTGATGAAATTGTGCCTCGGCTAGATCTGTACGTCGTACCCAAACTTGCTTGGTTCCCTACATGATGTTGATTTTTGATAATACGTTTCTTGACATGTAAACTTTGTTTGTTGTTGGTCAATGCCTTGCGGATGTATTGACTCCTGTCCCCATCTTGACATGTATTGGTCATATGATAAGAAGGGTTCTGAAAAGTTTTCATTTTTGAACAGTGCTTCATTTGTATCCAAATCAATGAATACCCTGTTAGCTTTCATCCATGACATTGCTAAGATACATGGCGTTGCTGATCTACTTGGTGGTAGTACATGGAACTTGGTAGTGTATGGGTGTGCCTACATTGTGAATGGTAATATAATAGACCACAAAGTGGTCACCTCATCACCCCATGCTACTTTCAACTTGTGTGTCTTTGAGATCTTCCTCATTGGTCCAAGTTTCTGAAAGAGCTCAAAGCTGATGACACTCATTTTTGCTCCAGTGTCAAGCAATGCTTAGATTTCAACTTGTTCTGTGCCTGCATAAGCTTTTATGTAAGGACTACACCACGTATCTTCCAAGTTGTCAATGGTGCTTTCGTCCTGAGCCATAAAGTCTGTTATTGTCTTTGCTAATTCTTCGCTTTGTATATCCGCTTCGATTGTTTGGAATGTCGAAAGAGGATATTCGTCAGTCATCATTGGTGTGACCATGTTTATTGTCCTTAGAAACTGCTTTCGCTTAGCAATCGTTCCTTGGCTTCTTGTTGTGCCTGGTCCTGAAGTCTTTGTTGTTCGTGTCTATAGGCTTTTCCATAATGCAATTGAAACAACATTTCCGGCGTTAAAGGTAGATGATATTTTTTCAAACGATACCCACTAATCCAATTCGGCATTTCTTTTCCAGATCTAGATGGAGTCGACAGTTTTACTGCTCTGCTAGACGATATTTCTTGGACCAAATAAGGCCACATTCCCCTTTTCTTTAGCTTCTTGGCATGTTGTTTAAGGGTGTATACTAAGACATAGTCGCCCGTTTTAAAGTCCTTGTTCTTGACATGTTTGTCAAAAAACTCTTTTTGTTGTCTTTTTTTTGCATATATGGCTACTACAGCATTGGGCTGTAACTCATATAATTTTTCAAGGTCCGCTAATCGTTCTGAAAGATTATGCCCTGTCCAATCCAATTGTGTGGATACCCATAGTGTGGGAATCAAAAATTCAATAGGTAATATTGCATTTAACCCATATACCATATTAAATGTGTAGCATTGAGTGTTGTTTTATATGCAACTCGATAAGCCCACAATGCCGAATATAGCATTTGATCCCAGTCCGTTCTTGTTTCACTAACCAGTTTTGTAAGAACTGCGCACAATATTTTGTTGGCAGCTTCGGCTTGACCATTGGCTTGTGGATGGTAGGGTGCAGATTTGCGATGAATTACCATAAACTCATTTAAGAGATGTTGGATAACTTCATTTACAAAGTGTGTCCCTCTATCACTCACCAGCTCGATTGGAAGGCCATAACGTGTAAACACATATTCATATAAGAATTGTGCTGTGGTTCTAGCGTCTGCTTTCGTTGTGGCTTTTGCTTCCACCCATTTGGTCATGTAATCCATGGCCACTATGATATATTGTGCTTGTGAAAGATACGCTGGTGGAGTAATAGGACCAACAAAGTCGAATCCCCATTTAGCAAATGCTCGAGCACTCATCATTGGTCTTAAAGGCATTTCGCCTCTTTTAACTGTTACCTTAGTGCGTTGACATTCATCACACCTTTTCACGAATTCTACTGCATCTTGAATCATGGTCGACCACCATATACTTGCAACCAAATGATTTTTACGGTTCTCTCCGCTGAAAAATGACCTCCTGCTATGCCTGCATGAGCTTGTTCCAATAATGGAAAGTAGTCATTTTCATAAGGAACTAACCTTAGCTGGTAATCAGTTCCTCTTTTATACAATTGGTCACTAATGAGGATATACCTATTCACTTCGATTTGTAAAGCCTTTTGTCTGGCTTTAGAACAATCTCCTGGCAACTCCTTATTAGTCAAATATTCCACAATAGCATGACTCCATGTGGGTGCTACTGTCACTTGGTATAATGTGGCATAATCCACAGTGGTATTGGATGTGCAAAAGTTGCATTTCTTGATGTAATTAGCTACATCGCCTGCTCCAAGTCTTCTTAATTGTTCATAGGTCATTTGATTTCCTCGATGGAATCCCCATGTTTGTGTATGGGCCTCCTCTAGATACGCTTCGTACTCCTCTGGGCCTTTACACAACCTTAGAATCCCATCGTTTCCATGATGGTACATTCTTCCCACAAGCATTGTGTAATTTCGTGCTTGTCTAACGTCTTCCACCGTGTGTTTGTCATCAACATTTATTCCATATGTCAGCAACGGAATAATTTGCTCTGACCATTTCGGTACCATCTCTATATTAAACAGGTATGCGTCTGGGAGATCATCATCTAGCCTAGTAGCTTTTTCGCCATGTAGTAATCGAGAAAGGTGGTCTGCTCTTTGATGAGTTTTTCCTTTCTTAACTACTACCGTAAAATCAAACTCCAGCAACACAATGAACCATCTTACAATTCATCCCGTGTTACAAGATTTGTTTACTAAGTACAAGAGCGCCTGATGATCCACAAAAAATGTGAATTTGTTCGCAAGTAAGTAATGCCGAAATTTCTTTACCGCATATATCATACCCAATCCTTCTCTTTCAGTGGTGGTATAATTCTTTCCTGCAGTGTTGAGTTGTCTACTAGCATAACTGATCGGAAAATCTGTATTACCCTCCCCTGGTTGTGCTAATATACAGCCTATTGCAAATGCCGAAGCATCTACATGTACATGGAAGATCTTTGACCAATCTGGTGCTTTTAGAATTGGTGCAGATACCAGTGCATCTTTTAGTTTCTGGAATGACTCCTCACATTCATTGGTCCATATGAAGAGCATGATTAGACTATACAAGGGTTTTGCTATTACAGCGTACATGTAGATAAAATGTCGGTAGTATCCACAATGTCCCATAAATGATTGTACCTGTCGTACAGTGTTTGGTCTTGGCAATTCTATGATCACCTTTACCTTGTGTTCATCAGTGGTAATTCCATTAGCCGATACTATGTGGCCTAAGATTTTACCTTGTCGGACCATGAATACACATTTTTTTGGGTTGAGGAAAATCCTATACGTTCTGCATTTTTCGAATACCTTTCTAAGATGATCAATATGGTCTTCTCTCAATAGAGAATATACACACAAGTCATCCATGTAAATATCCAAGAATATTAGCAAGTATTCTTTAAAAGCATGTGTCATTAATCTCTGAAATGTGGCTGGAGCATTGGTCAAGCCAAATGGCATTACCCTAAAGGCATATATGCCCCATTCTGTTGCAAACGCTGTTTTGTATTGATCTTCTAGTTTGACCCCCAATTGGTTATAACCAGATAATCCGTCCATAAAGCTATAGGCTTGCTTGTCTGCTACTCGTTCCAGGACGTGTTCAGTGATAGGAAGAGGATAGTTGTCCCTTATTGTTGCTGTGTTTACCTTCTTGAGATTCACACACACTCGTAATTTCCCGTTTTTCTTAGGTACCACCACTATCGGCGACACCCAGTCCATGTGCTCTATCTCATAAATAAATTCAGCCTCCGTAATTAGTTTGTCTATCTCTTCCTTTATCCTTTTGGCGAATGTCTCATTGTACGTGTATGGACCTTATTTGCTTGGCTTTGCATCAGACTTCAGAGGGATTTAATGTTCACAAATGTTAGGATCCACCCCCTTCAGATCTTTGTACGACCAGGAAAATACATCACGAAATTCCTTAAGTGTTTTGATCAGTAGTCCTCTTCTTCCCGGCTTAGATCTGTGGCAATGTAAGCAGGTCTAGGAATTTCTCCTGGCTCTGCTAAGTCTATTTTCTTGGCGTTCTCTGGCCCATCGTAGGACTTGTTTGATTTAGGCTCTCTCATTGGTTGTTGAACCACCAATCTTCTTCCCTGGATGGTGTACTTACAATAGTGAGGAGGTACATCTATCTTTTTACTCCCATCACTAGCGTTCGTTCCATCGCTACTTTCCATTTCAGTTGTCCATACATTTTTCAGTTTTTGTTTCAAATCATTGTATCTCTTTTTCCGTTCAACTTTTGTTATAATTGGATCGCCAGAGACACCCAATTTCTCTGTTGCAACTCTTTTTTTTCCTTTACTGGTTTTCTTAGGTTTCAACAGTCTGGACTTAAATCCTGAGTATTCAGCAACCTTAAGAAATCTTCCTGACACTTTGTCCTTAGCACAATCAATAGCATGAATGTTCATAAGAAAATGTGTCTTACCCCTGAACTCCGGCATAGGTCTCAGCCTAGTTGGTAGAATGTTATGGTGTCACCTACTCTTGTATCTTTTTTGGCGTCTCTCACTTTGGTTTGGGAAATTGTAGAAGACGTCATTGTCTTGATCTTGATGGTCATCTTCCTTTGTATTTTCCGACTTCTCGTCATCCGCATTATCCTTGTTTTCACATTGATCAAAAGAATCATAAAATTCTTCTCCCTCCTGCTCGATTTCTTTAGTGGGGATGTCCACATAGCCCACTATCTTAATCTCAAGTTTCGTTTCCGTTTTATTGATCCTCGTATTCTCAGTATCTCCCTCGTTCTCGTCTTCCTCCACAATTTTTCTCAACATGTAGTATGGTAAGATATCGTAGCCATTCTCATCACAAAATTTGGTGGGAGTGACTTCATTGGCACATACATCCAATGTAGACAAAATTTGAGACCATTCTAGGGGTTCGAGCTTCTCTTCAGGAAAGGGTTCTCGTATATAGGCATCGTCTTCCAAGACCCTCTCTAGTGTCCTTTCATTGTGGTTATATTCACTACATTGAGATGCTCCGCACATCCATATCTCCTTTTTCTTAAAGAGCCACGCTGGGACTTCTGATCCACTCATGGTGGCTGAGTCAAATTCTTCCACAGGTGTTCTCGTGACATCATGGTAGCTATGATTTTTCATGTTTACACGTGTAGTGGTTTCAGCATGTCTTAGATACAAATAATCATACCCCTAGTCCTGCACCATCTTGAGTTGCCTCATGAACGGCCTACCAAGGATAATTTCATAATTGTTCTTCTTGCCGAAATCTACTATGGAAAATGTATGTTCGTACTCTATGCCACATGAAGATACCACAATTGCGTCAAGCAATCCTATAGGCCTTTCTATGTGCCCATCCGCCAGTTGCAATTTCATTCTAGCTAGTTGTTCGTATTGCTGGTTTTTCCTATTTTTCCCATAGCATTTTGGTCGCAATGGCAATGCCAGCTCCACTATCAAGTATGGCCTTGGTGTCTATGCCGTTATACTCAACAAGGTCGGAGAGTATTGTACGGGTGAAGACGACAACACTACTCTACCGTGCCAATGTTTTAGGGCAAAACTACTCCCTTGTTCATGCTTACAAGCACGACACAGACAACATACTTATCATCTGATGACACGAATAACCCGTAGGTGCACGTAGGCAATCTCGTAAGCTTGTCAGGCTGAGACCAATCTACAGATACACACTTTTATGATGCATCAATCACTAACCCTTGTAGAATGCAACCCACTCTATCCCTAAACGCTCACAACACTATTTACATCTCAAATGAACTCGGAATCGCATCAAACTTACTAGGCACCATTCTCTCACTAGGATATACTTACCTATAAGTCTAATCTCACTAGATTTGAACCCTAGTTATCTCGATTACAGTCGTGATAGACGAACATGTCATAATCCAAAAGTGGGTGAAACCTAAGTTTATGATTATCTATGTGTAGCTAATCTCTTTCTCATTCCATAAAGCACTTGATTGTTGAAAACAGACACTGTTTGTGTTACTTACAAGCAAAACAAGCTCGAGGAAGGATCGATCGCGACGAATAGCTCGAAAATGTGAATGCGTGGCGTGGGCACGTAGCTCTCGGAGAGGCTACCGCGATGGTGTGGTCACGTCGTGAATCTGGTGAGGGAGAAGCGCGTAGCGAAGAGGATAAGACTCTCTCTCTCTCTCTCTCTCTCTCTCTCTCTCTCTCTCTCTCTCTCTCTCTCTCTCTCTCTCTCTCTCTCTCTCTCTCTCTCAAACTCGTACGACACAAGATTAATATTCAAAAATGTTATTCAAAAAATGGTTCTAAGGTGACTTTGACACTTTAGTCACCTTAGCTCAAAAATGTACATGGGGTTCTCTTCCTCATAATTACAAAGTGGGAACAAATTTGGGTCCTGACTGACTGATTAATCTTTACATAACCCAGACAAGTGAATCAAAATGATAATACGTCTTTGACATAAAAATGGGAATTTGATTACAAGGTGGGCTCATTACAACAGTTGGACAAGTTGGTCTCCAACATCCTACAAAGGAGGGAGTGAGCCCTAAACGTAGTGACATGAGAGAGAACATACACACACACACACACACACACACTCAAGGCAATCCCAAGACTCAAGAGGCAATAAGAGCCCTTACCCATGCTGCCCTAATCCTGTGCCTGAATTCTATTGGATAGTCTTTGGGGAGGTCCAATGAGAATTTAGATGCATGTAATAAATTAATTAATCTCTCTCTCTCTCTCTCTCTCTCTCTCTCTCTCTCAAAGGGGGAACGAAGGACACTTGTCCACATGCTACCCCTATTGCTTGAAACATGACCATAGCCTATGATTGACCAAGCTTGGCAAGGGTCAATAGGGATCAATCTAGAGTGAAGAAAGAGAGGGGTTGACCTAGGCAAGGAAGAGACTCATTTTTGCTCATTCTTCCACACTCACACATTCTCTCACTGTGCTGAGCAAGAACTCCCTCTCCTTCTCCAAGCTTGATAAGTAGAGAGCCTAAAGAGTGTCTAATGCATATGTCTGATGATGGGACATCCTATATGCATTCATAGAAATGCATGGGAAACAATATGTTTTGCAAGAAAGATTTTGAGAGTTTCTTCAGAAAGATGGTGTAGATATAAAATCACATGACATGGCTTTGCAATCTGGAACCCTTTTAATAATCTTTTTCGTTGTCTAGGATATGTGCTCTCATCTTACTGTTCACTTTGTGTGAGTGTTGGACTCTACGGTACTCCACCATGATTAAGTTAATTGACTTTGACTGTTATGCTCATCCCATCTAGCATGAGAAATACAGCTTAGATATGCTCAAGTCTTCCAGACTAAGCATAAGCCTAATAACTACAACTCTTAGTTAAAAAATTATTACGACTGGGAGCTTTGGGGCTAATACTTTGCTCATTTTATGGCTCAACAGACCGATTCTAACTCTGCTGAAGAGTGTTTTTTGCACCCTCACAACTGACTTTTTACATTCTTGTGCTTACTACAAACTTTTCTTCAGGTAAAAGTAATCTTGAATCCTCAAGAAGAGGATTAGTGAAGGACCTAGTTGGCATTAAAGGTTTCTTTTTCTATACCTATTTTATCATCTCTGAATCAAAAGCTTTCTTGATTGGGTTCTCCTTCTTTGACTGTGAAGACTCCATTGTTTGTGTGATCCTCCAATTGGGCCTATTGTAAGGAGTCTTTGAGGTTTTTGTAGGCCTCTATTCACTCTTGGCATCTGGATTTTGACTAGAAGAATTAGAAGACTTAGGAATCCAAATCTCTTGATGACCTTTGTATATCCTTTGCTGGATTTGCTTCACTCTAAGTCTTTTTGAGCTCTTGAGATCTTCATGCAGGTCTGGTGTAGTTGCACTTGGCTTGTGGTTGATTGGTAGACAAATCTTTGTATAATTAACTTGTGTAGAATCCTTGTCCAAGAGGACTATTCTTTGAGATCCATCTCTATTGTATACCTGTTTCTTAGGTATCCTAGGATATTGTCGAGGTTGATACCCTGTGGGACTTATTTCTTGAGAGAGACTTGATGTTACTTCATATTACCTTACCTCAGGTTTTGGTATCCATATTTGTCTGTTACCTCTATAGTACTCCTTTTCCTTTAAGATCCATTATGATGCTATCCATACCATGTGCTCGTCTTTCTGTGTTGATTTCTTGTCTTTAATACAAACCTAATCATTGACTTTGACTAAATTTCTCGGAACAAACACTTCCTTGTCTATCTTTTTCTTTCTTGAGTACTTTGGCTATTTTTTATTTTTTTTTTTGGGTGTCTTCCTAGAGAGTTCAATTGGGTCGGCAATTGACTTCAAGTTTTGAAAGCCTGACTTGCTTGAAGAAGCTGATCCATGAGGGTTCCACTTTGACTTTACCTTTATCTACAAGATTTATCATTGATTTTTGTGACTTCTACAACTCTAAATCTACCATTAATGGTACCTCTAAATGTTGCTCGCTACCTCTTGGAAAAGAGAGTATTAGCATTGTATCTTCTTTGTAGGCCTTGTGATGGCCACAACTAATGTCCAAGGATGACATCTGCATGCATGTATTTTGAAGGCTTTACTTGAAGCATTATCTGCTCTTCATGCTTTTGGATGCTAAGAATAGCAACCATGTCTTCTTGACCCGTATGCATACCTAGCATTGTTTGCCTATCATGCTTGCATGGATGATTTGGAGGATCCTTTGAATGTTCTCTACAAATATATTGCAATCTACTACTTTATCCAATAGAGCATTGCATCTGACACTTGCTCCTTTTGTACTGCTAAGAACCACAAGTATTCTCATTGGAGGTTCTATTGAAGATTTATGTTCTGCTTTTGTCACGGTCTCATCTTGATCTAAATATGTCTCTATGGAGGGTGGCTTGAGACTCCGTTTTCCAACTTGGCTTTTATTAGCTGATTTAGCCGGTAATGTCTGGACCTTTAGAATTCCTATAGCTTCTTGGTTGTCTGCTACCTTATTCTTCTTAACTTCTAGCTTTGGTGGCATTCTCTGCTCAATAGCTATTGTGGTTGCTCTTTGCTCTGTTTGATCTGCACTTCTTGATGCATGATCTACTTTAATCTCTTTTGAGGTTAAGTTCAATGGAGATGAATCATCTTCAATAAGGTTTGCTTTGGCATCGGTCTCCATTTTAATTGTGCTTGAGGACTTTGTGCTATCGTCCACGAGTGACCAATCTTGGTCTTCATTCTTTGTTGTCTGTGATGACTCTGTCACGTCTGAACTCTATATCTCTAACATATTCTGGGTCATTGGCATTCCCATTATGATGTTATCAGTAAGATCTTTGATGTGATCACATGGAATTGGGCGATGATGACACGTGGACCTACTTGAATGCCGATCAAGATGATTCCCCAATATTTTCCTCGTTTGTCTCTAGATGTGCTCAAAAACTCAAAAGCATCTTCTAGCTGTGGTTGGCCGCATTTTTTCCAAATGCAAAAGACATGAGGTTCTTGTCTAGCTGAAAATCTAGCTTCATTCCACTTGATAGCTTTCTTTTTTTTCATTGGTGATGTTGCACTTGATCTTCTTAGGATTTCTTTCTGTACTAATTGATTTTGTAGTGGTAGTGTCTGTGGGTTGAATTTTTTCTACATTGGCTTTGTCTTGATCACCTGATTTTGTTGATGTTGACTCGTATGAATATGATACTACACCTTTTTCTTCTAGCTGTTGAGCATTGTCTGCCTGCATTTGAGTAAATTTTGATCTTAGAAGATTTACTGTTGTTGACAGGCACATCAGTATAACAATTTAGTGGTCAGTCAAATCTGTTTTGCTAGTCAGTCGGATTTTGGTCAGTCAGATGTTGGTCAGTCGGATTCTGGTCAGTCAGATGTTGCTGCGTCGGATTTTGGATTACTGCTGAATCAGATATTGTTGAGTCTGATATTATCTAAAGTCGGATTTATACTGAGTCGGATTTCTTCTAAGTCGGATTTCTGCTTAGTCAGATATTTGGCCAAGAACTTCTTTTGGGCATTTACAACTGTTTCGTGTTGGATAATTCATGGGCTTAGAGGACGACTTGTAGAGATGATCTCTCGAGCTGTAAGCCTTTCTTGAAGATGAATACGAGTTCTGAGTTTACCCTAATCTCTTCTCTTTGCTTTGTCTGATCTTGTCTCTGTGTTATTCTACTGAGTCTGATTCTTGTATTAAGCCTTATGAGGACTATTTAGCTTGTTTTTCTTCATGTGTTGTCGAACCCCAACACATGGGCCTGTATAGAGGACGACTTGCGATCTCAAAGCTTCATCATGAGCTTGCATGGAGGGTGTTGATTTGCGACCTCAAATCCTTAAAGACATACCACGCTGGAAGAGAGAGAGATTGGCCAAATTATTTATCAACCTGCAAAAGCACACACAACCTATTTTGGCTTGATTTTCATCTTTAATACAACCCCCTCTGTGGTCACACTCCACCATAGCAAGATAGGATCGATCCTTCACTAACAGTTCATATGTAGTAGCTAAGGCAATGTGATCTGTTGATTTTTATTTCTCAGGATTGGAGACCTATCAAAGGTACTCCGTTCCTCTCAAAAGGAGCCGTGACCTCACATTGGTATCAAAGCCTATGTTAAAGCTTGCAGACTTTTCTAGATTGATCTTTGGACGTTGAAGGAATAATAGAAAAATCTAGGAAAATTATTTTGAATGTTTATATGGTATTGAGCATTTGACCTTCCTGATACAGGAAAATGTTCATTTAGCCTACCAAAAATTCCAGGTGTTCACCATTACGTTCAAAAATGCATGCCAATCACCAAATTATCAGTTTCAAAAATTGGTGATGAAGATTTTGGATAAAGTGTTTGCACCACCTATCCCAAGGGTGCAAAGAGGATGGGGCATCGGCTGTAGTCCATCTGGAGGAGTCTATACCATTGATGCTAACAAGATATGGTGCATGGCTACTAACCTCAAGAAACTTCGATGGACAGAGGAATTAAAAGTTATCGAACTTTATATTTTCATCGATACTAAGAATCCGGATGCTACCATTACCTTGGGAGGAGAAAAGATATCTCAAACTCAATGGGTCTATAATCAAGTTACCAAAGTTATCCATGGTGTTAGGATTCGACCCATGTTTGTATTGCCTAGCTTTTGAGGGTCAAAGGAAACTTATTTTTTTTATCCTTTACTCTATCATTTTGTAATCAGTAAACTCAAAATATAGGATATTTCAAAGTCTTGTACTCAAAGACTACCAACCTAGTAGCAAATAATGTGTATATGAATAAAGTTTGGATTAGTATTGAATTTTTCCTATACTATTGTTTGATCAAGTCTTGTCTTAAAGTAGATTAAAGTTATTGTATCAAATAAAGTTTTACTTTATCTATATAGCATAGAGTGCGGTGTACACATCTCTTCAAGTGAAAAAGCTACTTCTCAAGAAAGCTAAACTTCCCTCTTTCAAGGAGGAAGGAACTCTAGTTGAGCGTGATGCAGAAGTGTGGCTCAAAAGTATGGAGGATTATTTTGTTGCAGCTGGTACTACTCCTGATAACCAAAAAATGTTGGCTATGTTTTGTCTCACGGGGGATGCCAAGCTTTGGTGGAATTAGCATTATAAAGATAACCAAGTAGATCAAAACACTCAGACAAGGGAAGACATTAAGTATTCTATCAAAGGATGTTATCTTCCACCTGCACATGAATGCCTTGAGATGAATGAATTCTTCAACTTACGTCAGTTTCATGTTACAGTGGAAGAATACTACTCCAAATTTGTAACTCTTAGGCACTATGCTCCACCAATGACCGCAGATCAACAAGTAGCCCGTTTCTGCCAAGGGTTAAATGCTCCATTAAATACTCATCTAGAAGCGATGAGGCCTACAAATTTACAAGATGCTCTTTTAAGAGCTAAATCCTTAGCTAAAGAGATGTCAAACTTTCAACGGGGACAAAATGTAAATATAAGGAATGCTACAAGGAGAGGACGACCTATGATGTGGAACCAAAGGCCAGTTCACTCAGTTCACCAAACTCATCCAATAATTGCAGCTCTAGCAACTAGAACTCAAAATACAGATCTTAGATGCTTTAAATGCAATGAGCTAGCACATTTCAGGAATGTATGTTCTAGGCAAGTCTCTGCAATAAACATACATAATCAAGGGAGAGAGGGCGATATCAAATAATAAATCGTGGAGGAAGAAATGGAGGACAAGGTCGAGGGCGCGGAATGGCTTCCACAGTTAATGCTATCATAGGAGAACCAACATTGGAGAAGAATAAGAGGAAAGAGAAACTCTACATGCTGCAATTGATAACCCAGGAGCAAGACAACAGTACGATCTCATTCAAACACCTACAAATCACCAAGGTGAAAAATTTGAGCTTCTTATTGATTGTGGTAGTACTCATTCTTTCTTGTCACCTAAATGTTTAAGGAGGTTAGGACTTAATCAACACCCTGCAAGAAAGATGAGAGTTCAATTAGCCAATGGAAAGGAGGTGTTATCTCAGTACACTATGGAAAAAATAGATTTCAAGTTGGGAGAATACTCTACTTCTGCTACTTTTCGAACCTTACCCATAGGAATCTATGATGGAATTCTTGGAATGGATTGGTTAGCCAGTCATAATGCCAATATCCATTCTGTCCAAGGAAGTGTTACCTTTGTGGACAACCAAGATCAAGAAGTCACTATTCAAGGCCAGAATGGACGACCAAAAGCTTACTTGGTCAAAGCTAATCGTCTTTTGAAAGGTTTACACAAGGGACAATAATTTTTTGTAGTCAAACTAAACAAAGTAGAAAACCCTGAATCAATGTGGCTAGAAGAGTTTTCAGATGTTTTCCTGCAGAACTTTCTAAACAACCACCACCTAGGGAGGTAGACCATAAAATAAAAAATTCTCCAAGTAGTGAACCAGTCTCAAGAGCATGAAGGGTTTATCCGACCTAGTACATCTCCATGGGGTGTAAATGTTATTTTCCAAAAGAAGAAGGATGGATCTCTTCAACTTTGCATAAATTATAGGGGCTTAAATCAGGTTATCATCAAGAATAAATATCCAATTCCTCGTATTGACGAGAGGATGGACATACTACATGGAGCCAAAATTTTCACAAAAATCAATCTTCGATCTAGTTATCATTAAATTGAAATCCAGGAGGCTAATATTTTCAAAACAGCTTTCAACACTCCTTATGGTCATTACGAATTTATAGTGACGTACGGCTTTCAAATTTATGAATGCTCCAACAACTTTTAATCGTCTGATGCACGATATCTTTAGAGAATTCTTGGACGATTTTGTCTTAGTATTCTTTGATGATATCTTAATTTATTCCAAATCAGAGGAAGAGCATGAAGGACATGTTAGCAAAGTATTAGAGCTTTTACGTCAAAAAAGGTTGTATGCAAAGAAAAGTAAATGTATCTTGTTCACCACTAAGGGCTGTTACTTAGCGTTTATCATTTCACCTAAAGGAGTCTCTCTTGACCCTGACAAAGTCAAGGATATTATTGAATGGCCTCAACCCACTTCACAAACCAAAGTCAAAGGGTTCTTAGGTATCACACGGTGGTACACGATCTTCATAAAGGACTATGCTCTTAAAGTTGCACCGCTAAACGACTTACTAAAGAAAGGTGTTATGATACTTTAGGAAGAACAACAAGAAGATTTCTTCAAACAACTTAAGGAGTATCTTTCTTCAGAACCTCTTTTAGAACTTCCAAACTTCACCAAAGAATTTGATGTAATCACAGATTCTAGTAACCTTGCATTAGGAGGTTTCCTTACTCAAGAAGGAAAGCCTGTAGCTTACACTTCTCGGAAGCTTAGGACTAAAGAAAGGTGTTATGATACTTTAGGAAGAACAACAAGAAGATTTCTTCAAACAACTTAAGGAGTATCTTTCTTCAGAACCTCTTTTAGAACTTCCAAACTTCACCAAAGAATTTGATGTGATCACAGATTCTAGTAACCTTGCATTAGGAGGTTTCCTTACTCAAGAACGAAAGCCTGTAGCTTACACTTCTCGGAAGCTTAGGATTCATGAAGTGAATTATGTTACACATGATTTAGAATTACTAGCAGTTATTCACGCTCTCAAGCTATGGAGACATTATCTATTAGGATGCAAATTCCAATTAGTAAGTGATCACAAGAGCCTTAAGTGGATTTTTACCCAACCTAACCTTAACATGAGACAAAGAAGATGGATAGAGCTCATGCATGAAGATGATATTGATATTAAATTTAGACCAGGTAAAGATAATGTTGTGGTAGATGCCCTAAGCCGTAAAGCTTTTTTGTGGGCAATTTCCATGGCTAACAAACCTATTTTAGACAAGGTCTCAGATGCTTCTATCAAAGATGCAGATTACCAAAGAGGGTATCATCAGATTAGCCTAAACCTCTACATTACTCCGCGGAAGATGGAAAAATTTACTATAGGAATCAACTCTCCATACCTAAGGATTCTTCCCTAAGGAATGCTATCCTATATGAATCACATGATGGCCCAACTTTAGGACATCCAGGTTATGCCAAAACCCTCAATGCAGCTTGCAGAAGTTATTATTGGCAAGGTATGAAGGGCGATGTCCTTTGCTATGTCAAGCACTATTTGTCTTGTCAAAGGATTAAGGCGGAGAGACTAAAGATGCCAGGTGAACTACATCCTTTAGATATACCCCAAATGATATGGGAATGTATTAGCATGAACATTATCACCGGGTTTCCTTCAGTTCAAGCTAGCTATGATTCAATCATGGTCATAGTTGAGTTGCTTACTCACTTGATCCCAATCAAGAAAACCTTTACAGCTTCAGATATTGCTCGTTTGTTTCTAAAGGAATTTTTCAGAATTCATGGTTTATCCAAGAGGATTGTCAACAATTGTGATGACAAGTTTACTTCAAAGTTTTGGGTATCATTGTTTCAAGCTATTAGAACTCAGTTATG
Organism: Adiantum capillus-veneris; assembly: GCF_014529385.1. Classification (NCBI taxonomy): domain Eukaryota; kingdom Viridiplantae; phylum Streptophyta; class Polypodiopsida; order Polypodiales; family Pteridaceae; genus Adiantum; species Adiantum capillus-veneris. Next base: position 125,730,463 of record NC_140932.1, read on the forward strand.
TTTTAGTACTGCTTATCATCCTCAAACTGATGGCCAAACTAAAAGAGTTAATCAAGTAATTGAAGACATCCTCATAGCATACTTCAATAGAGAGCCTCGCAAGTGGATTCAATACCTACCCTTGGTAGAGTATGCATACAATTCCTGTACTCATAGAAGTATTGGAATGACACCTTTTAATGATCTTTACGGTCAAGAATGTTGATCACGTCTTACCTTTTCGACCCCACTATAAGGGTAGAAGCCTCAAAGAAAATGCTTGAAAAAATGGAAGCTCAAACCATAGCTATTCGAAGGGATATTCAAGCAGCTCAAGATTGTATGGAGACTTGAAAATATCTGATCGGATTTTTAGGGAAGGTGACAAAGATTTCTTACGAGTAAAATCCAAAAAGAGAAATCTGTCTCTCGGAAGGTATAAAAAGCTTAGATACCGATATTGTGGACCTTACAAAATAATCAAGGTTGTAAGTGATTAAGCTTATAACCTAAAACTTCCTTCCCATCTCAAAGTGCATGATGTATTTCATGTAAGTCTAGTAAAACCTTATGTACATAACCTTGACCATGTCCTTGATGATGAGAAAATCATTTTTCCTGTTGAAGATGCTCTACAACTTCAACTTGATACTATCCTAGAAACTCGAGAAAGAAAGTTTAGGAATAGATCTATAAGAGAACATCTTATCTTATGGAAGGATTTCCCTCTAGAAGATGCTACATGGAAAGATAAGACAAGTCTTCTTAAGGATTATCCTTCACTGTTCTTGAGATGAGGGTATCTCAAATTCTAAGTTGGGGAGATTGTAAGGTTTCCACTTTCAAATTCCACACAAGTTCTATTACGCATTTAATTTTTTCAACCATCATTTATTATTTAAGATATTTGAGTTCAAATGATAAAATGTAGGGTGAGAAAACCTAGAATTTAAAATTCACGGTACAAAATTCTGATATGTTTAGCTATACAAAACGCTAACTAACTTATTGCAAGACTTAAATTTACTTATTGTTGAATTTTCTCTTACTAATGTAAACTTATTCTATGACTATAAAGTTTAACTTAAGAATCTAAAGTAATTTATTATTAAACAGAATAATTATAAAGTCAAACGATACATGTGGCGGCCCATGAAGGCACATAGACTCACCTGGACTCACATAAGAGGGGACAAGGTGGGACACATAGTCACATGGAAAGGAGAGGTTAGTCATAACTAATCTTAATGAGGGGGGGCTTTGTGGCCTTATCTCTTGATGATGAGGACAAATTGGTAAAGCTAATGGGTACCACAAGGGGACCAAAAACGCAAGTATGAATTTTACCAAAAAAAATTAAAAATATATATTTCTTTTGAAAAAAGTTGAACGTTTTTCTCTTTTGCTTTAAATAGAGCATCCATACTCACACTTTAGACATAGAGATTGCCTCTATAACACTCCCAAAGTGCTGCCACTTCTCTTAGAGAGAAGGCGTCCACAACCCACTAAGAGAGAAAAAACTCTAGTGGATTAATAAGGTACATATTAATTAAGCATTTAATTAGCTTTAGGAAAGATGTGTGTCTGTTATCTCTTACTCTAATCTCTAATGGGTTAATAAGATTCAATAAGATTTAGGAAGGATGTGCATGTGTTATAGCTTCCTCTAATCTCTAATGGAATATTCAATTAGCTTTAGGAAGGATGTGTGTGTTATCTCTTACTCTATTCTCTTTAATGGATTAGTAAGATTCAATTAGTGTTAGAAAGGATGTGTGTGTGTATTCTCCCTTATCATCTCTCTAATTATACCTATTCTCTCTAGTTAGTACATCTTAACTAATAACTTATGCATAGTTAATTGAAAGTTAATATATAAGAGTACTCATCACACTCTTATTATGCATGATGAAATTCTCATACACCAATCTTATGATCAATTAAATTAATTAATATTTTGAATAATACTAAAAATTGATTTAGTTGAAGTATAGAAACTGAAGTTAGAATTGGATTAAAAATATCGTAGTTAATTATACACTTAATTTTTTATTAGTTAAGATTAGGAAAGATTTGGAGATATAGAAATTAGGTGTAGTGTAGTAACACTTACTGCGAATCCGAATTGGCGAGGGTTTAAATTACAGCCTCTCCTTGGAAAATTTTAGTAAAGCAATATTCAAGAAAAATAACAAGGTTACTTATATATTAAAA
>NC_140932.1:125737658-125768160 GCF_014529385.1 Adiantum capillus-veneris
TTATGGTTATGGTATGACACAGAGGTTTTGGTCATGATTTGGCAATCAAGTTAAGAACTGTTGGCATACAAAAGAAACACAGACACATGCATGGATGTGAGCACAATAGCCATCTACTTGGTTCAGCAAAGCCAAGGTTTTATTCGACAACAAAGCACCCTCCAAGAAGTTAAATAGTGAAATTCTCAGTAACAATTTCAAGAATTGCCCTTGCCTAAAGAAAATACAGTTGTTTGGGGACAAGAAGCCATGGTAAGCATCCATATGATCGACAAAACATCAATAGCTCCATTGACTATTATGACTTTCAATATATTTCGTGTCCTCGGCCTACATTTACCTGCATTTTAAGCCACCATTAAGATATATGCACACAACTTAGAGAGACACAGCCAACAAGTATCAGAGCTTCATTCATACAATTACATAAAGCATGTATAGATGTGTATTTTATAAATGAGAGTATGGATATACCAGACTTTGGCATGTTGATCGAGTTGTTTACCTCGCTTGTACTCAAAATTGGCAGCACCCAAATGAGCTTGGCAAGCAAGTGAAGGGCACATCATTATTAGACCGTGCAAGGGTGGCACTGATGGCTTTGCCAGTAGCTCGTGAGTCCGTCCATGCATACTGCAGAGGTCACTCAGGAAAAAGCAACATACGATATGTAATTGCAAAATGAAGGCCATTCCTTATAGTAATCCTTTTCCCAACCCTTTGGCAAAGCTTGCTTTGATTCCCCGCTTCTTGATAGATTGCACAGTGTCTGAATAGAATTGAAAATCTTTTTCTCTCCAAAAAAAGAGTGCATTGTCCTCAGTTGTGCAATACCCTGCAAGAAATATATATGTACATTGAATCACCATGCGGGCAGGGGAACACATCCTTGATGCACGCACAAGCATAATAAAGGGTCTAACCTCAAAAGCCACTTTGCTGCTCATGAGTATGTACCTTGGTTTCTAGCTGCAATTCCGATCATCACATAGGCACAAAATCCTCTGGCCAGCACAATGACTGGCAGACCAAAGTGATCAAAGATGACTGCCACACGGAGAGAAAGGCAAGCACCATACCGCACACAAATTGACCCATGTGATGGAACAAGTTCCCTGTCAGTAAAAAAAAACACAAAAATCACAAGCACACTCAATGAGTTTGCAAAAGAAAATAAAATGAAATGACACCTGTACAAGAGAACTAAGAAGCTCAAAAATTGAACCTTAGATCCCAATCGGCTCTTGGACAAGATTGGTATCACTTGGAAAGCCAGCTACAACCTCACCATTAGATATATTGATGTTAGAAAAGCTCACGTCTTGTGAAAGTAGCTCTTTCACATAGCGAATCCTTAATCATGCAGCTTGTTTTTTTCCGGTGAACATGCATCCACATTGAGACATCTACACTACACAATAGAATGTCTATATTTCTTTTTCAAATAAATTGTACTCATGACATTCTATCCTAATTATCCAAATGCTAAGTGCGAATGAGAACGTAGGCTTACCAGTCTATCCAATCCCAAATAGCACCAAGATCAGGTAGAATAATAGAGTGCATACTACAAATAATCATCAAGAGGAAATGTTTCAGTCAAGGGGATGGATATAACATCACTTCATGTCATCGATACTAAAGACAATGTAAACTTTGAATCATGAAATCAAGCTCTTTGCTTGAACAATCTTCAAGCTATTCAAAGAAAATCATAGAAACAAACACATAATTGGAAAGTCAAGCCTTCTAATGGCATTCCCTTACCGTGTTGTTGTTGATTCTAACAGAAGGAATAGTAGGAAACCAAAGCTATTACTTACCTTGCAAACCTGCTTGGCCATGCAATCAGAGTCTGAAAAGCTTCAGATCAAGTCCATGAGCTTCTCGAGGAAAAGAAGAAACATGGGCATGGTTGCGCCATGCACTAAAACGCCAAAGCCACCAGCCAGCATAGTTACTGCATCCACCCAGTCCGTCTGCTCAGATAGCTTGTGGAAGGCCACTGCTAGCCGTAGCACAAAGGCAGCCTACATTTCAGAGCTCTCAGGTCTCTGGATTTCTTCTCTGTCTACCTCTATCATAGAGGAGCAAGAAGATCTCTCTCTCTCTCTCTCTCTCTCTCTCTCTCTCTCTCTCTCTCTCTCTCTCTCTCTCTCTCTCTCTCTCTCTCTCTCTCTCTCTCTCTCTCTCTCTCTCTCTCTCTCTCTCTCTCTTTCTTTTGACGCTAACCCTGAGTAACTACACAAGATATTGTTACAACAATTTTTGTCTTGCTTTTTCCATTTTGTACTTTGCTGTTGCAACATAACGCAGACTCTAGTCATTGATAAATGATAAAAAACCTCCAAAAAATTTATGAAAGCAATGTATGTATAAGAAACACCTCAAATCTGTGTCAAACAAAAAGACAATGATAAAAAATGTCAGCTGTTACTTGTATTTTTCCATTATTCTCTTGGCCTCCTCCAATGTCAAATTTGGATCGCTGCCATTGGAGGAATTTCCACCTCCACGGTCATCATCATCTTTGTTCAAATAATAGAAGAGATAGTAGCCAACACCACCAATAGCCAGTATAAACAAAGCAATTGAGAAAAAGGACTATAGCAGATACAAGGACCCCACAATGCCAAGGATTGCTACGCCTATTTGCGCCACAGGTCTTGGCACTGACTCCTGCATTTACAAGGTACCAGCTTTGTTCCTGCATCTCTGGCAGTTTTAACTGCAACCGCAAATGCTTTGCATAAGTTGGGAGATTTCTGAGGAACAATCCAAAGAGAAGAAAGCGACTTTCGTCTTGAGAACTGCTTGCATTGGAAAGACTTTCAAGCTCCTCTCTGTAACAAAAGTGGTGACGATAGAGAACGGGATGGTATGATTTCACAAAAGCTTGCCACAGTCAGATCCCCCTCAAACACGTGGCGGTTCCTTGCTTGCCAAATATGGTGCAAGAAGTAGTACCTGATTATTTGAGTGCAAACAAGAAGAGCAGGACTTCCCAACCTGTTACTACCAAAGAACAGATCATTCTTGAAGAACTTAATTTGCTATGTCCTTTGAATCCACTTGCATATTTTCCCAGCCATGTCCCTGATTGTCTGGCATCCCATGAAAAGGTGGGCTAGGTCTTCACTAGCTATTCTGCACCTCGAGAAAACGATCAGACCCAATGCCTCTTTCTTCTATCTTTACGTCCATCGACAGAGCACCCCACATCACTTTCCATAGAAATATCTTCATAAACTGAGGCCACCTTGGATTCCAGATGTTCTCTATGACTCCCTCCCACCGTTTTTCCGGCCAGTGCCTCTTCCATAATTTGTTGAGGGGGCTACACCAATTAGCCTCGTGCATTAATGCCTGCTAAATGCCTTTAGAGTGTGGTTTCCAAAGGAGGCTACTCCCGGGCCATCTCCAAGCGTCCCATTCAAAGTTGGATTCACAAATTGGCATCACCACCTTATCAAGCTCTTTCATCACCCTGTAGACTAGTAAGCTCTCAAAGCCATTCAGTTGAAATTGGATGGCTAAAGAGTCACCAGTTTTCCAGCACTTCCTATTGCCATCCCAGAATTTCTCTAGTCGAATGAGCCCCTTATTATTCACATTCCTGGCCATTTATATCCAATAGGGGCTTTGCGACGGCCCCAATATTTTAGAGAGCCAAGGAGACCAGTGCAAAATGGAGTTCTTAAAGTATCTGGTTACTTTTCCCCATTCCAAAACCTCAACTGCACTTTTGCACTTCCTCATCAACTCCCCTAAGAGTCCACTAGATCTAAGATAATACCACTTTGCGAAGAGAAGTTTGTCGTGCATCACAACCCCCTTCCACTTTCCCCCTTTCGATCCCATTTTTATTGCATCAAGCATATCCTTGGTCATGATAGCCCAAGCTTGGTCCTGTTTAGCCAATGAGACCATAAATTTGGCACAAAGGGCCTCAGCATGGGATACACGGTTAAGAATGCCGAGCCCTCCTTGGTCTACCGGGCGAGCAACTACCTCCCATCTAGCCCACTACCATGGCCGTGAGGTTTTCGTGTTGTTCTTCCAAAGAAACCTTTTTATTGGTTTTAAGAATTCTTTCCAATTACGCTTAGCCATCTTGAGCACAGGGCTGAGGAAAGCAATATACGGGATGATAAAAGCATTAATGACTCTAATCCGGCTTTGGAAGGGGAGGAGAACAAACTCCTATCTTCTCATTTTTTAGCTTGTTTTTTCAAGGACCCATTGAGATCTTTGACTGCATGTGGGTTACGTCCACTCCTACATGGACTCCCAAGTGTCTACATACTCTCCCTTTTGAGATAATCTCTCATGTCCAGACTACATGGTCAAAAGAGTCGTTCTCCGACAAGGAGATTACTCTTGACTTCTCTATATTGCACTTGGATCCCGAGGCATGGCAAATGTTTGCACAATCTCTAGAGCTCTCATGACAAATTTAGGGCACACCTTCAAGAATAGGAGCACACTATGTAACCATGTTAATGTGTAACCAAAACCATGCATGAGAATCTCTCTATCTATGGATCTTACACTACTAAACAAGCCCTCTATGCACAAAAGCTAAAGTAATCATATATTATTCTTTCTATGGTGTTTGTATAGTCGACTTGATCGCCTCCATAATATATAATATACAAATTGTAGATATTGAATCTTATGAAAAAAAAAACTATTATGAGTTTCCTCTGGAGTTTATCAAATAAATAGGCCTCATATTTAGTACGTTCTCACTAGAATTTTAAGGCTTTCAAAACCAAACAAAACTTAAATCTCTATAAAGATACATTGCAGAAATAAATTTATAATGAGTTCACTTATCCACGTATCAAACCATAATCTTTTTAGCCACTTGTTTTTTATTTAACAAGTGATAAAATCACAAGGCTTGCAATATAAATATTGAAACTGCACACCATCTCATTTGTCATTATTTTTGAGCTTCAAAGTCTGCATGATAGAAAATACGGTTTGAATGCCAGCTTTGAGTAGCTTGATAAACTTTACAAATATCATAAGGCATGATGTAGCTACACACCATAATGCAGAACCTTAGTAAACAGACACAAACATGCGAATACATTCTGCTTCCTTGAGCTCCAGATGGCTACAAAACTCATGAAAATGATTCAACATATTTATCAAAAAGATTACTGTTTCGATTGCAGAATTACGCTTTAATCAAGACAAACCTACAAAACATGATCATTAACTTAATCATCCAAAAGGTAGGGTTGCAAACGCCGACAGAGAAACGGTGGCCCCAATTGCCACAGAGTTGCGCAGCTTTGAAAGCAATACACAGAGAAATCTAGGTTAAAATCGGAAGGGCAATCGCATGGTGTAAAAAGTCGGGAAGGTCAACGGGCTGGAGCGCAGCTAATTTCATGAGCGCCAGAAAATCGTTAAGCTTTGCGGCAGGAGAGTGAAAAAGAGATCAAGGTTATGAGTAGAGAGGTATGGCGGGTGTGTGTGTGTGTGTGTCACAGAGAGAGAGAGAGAGAGACTAGAGAGAGAGAGAGAGAGAGAGAGAGAGAGAGAGAGAGAGAGAGAGAGAGAGAGAGAGAGAGAGAGAGAGAGAGAGAGAGAGAGAGAGAGAGCTTTTAACTAGGCTACGAACATTGTGAGGCCACTCGTGCACAACTGCACAGATCAGCTAAAATTAGGGAGACTATTCCTTGTACTGTTACTCCTCCCTCCGTCCCTCCTCGAGAACTCTCTTAAATGAGGGTCCTATTCCAAGAGCTACTCCTTCACCCACGCTAAATTTCTACCATTGTTGCTTGCTTTGGTGCCTGCACAAAAGCGTATGCACCCTGACTTGCTTTCATTCCCATCCACACACTGCACACTAGAAGCTCTGGCATCCATAGCTCTAATACACAGAACTTGCTTGCTATCTCCCACATGTCATCCATAAGTGACATGGTCTGCTTTTCCACACAGAGCTTCCATGTCTTGCTTGAAGAAACCTTGTAGGGTAGGAACACATACACACACGAGCAAGCACGTTAGCTCCTCAGAGGTCTTGAATCAGAAGGCTCTCTCTCTCTCTCTCTCTCTCTCTCTCTCTCTCTGTACACACACACACACACACACACACACACACACACACACACACACACACACACACACACACACACACACACACACAACAAAATCGGCATGCAGTTTACGCACAATCTTGGCGGCATTCTTGCATAAGGGATTTTGATGAGGGGAACCAAAATAGATCTGGCGAGCTGTGTGTGTGTGTGTGTGTGTGTGTGTGTGTGTGTGTGTGTGTGAGAGAGAGAGAGAGAGAGAGAGAGAGAGAGAGAGAGAGAGACTAAGATTTGGTTCTTCCACAATATGGGGCAGTGGGGGCACAGGTGTAGCTCGAGTACTCCTTGCAACCATCGGAGAGATGCCTCTGCATCCAGCACGAGAGAGAGAGAGAGAGAGAGAGAGAGAGAGAGAGAGAGAGAGAGAGAGAGAGAGAGAGAGAGAGAGAGAGAGAGAGAGAGAGAGAGAGAGAGAGAGACATGTGTGAGCTAGAACATTACAGACTCTATAGAGCGAGAAGAGAGAGTCTGTGGGAGGCTTCAACTAGAAAGGGGAAAGATGGTTCTGCTTACACTCCACACCCACTGGGACCCCAACCTCCTTCATCCTTTGCCCTTTGCTCAGACCACATCCTCTCTGATTCCAATTTTTAACGATTTTTTGAAAGAAAGCAACAAAAATCAATCACTTGCCGATGGTGACCTTAGCATGAGCAAAACGAGTGCAACCAACCAGCCAAAACGAATCCTACAGAGGCGAGAGCCTACGTGTGCCTCCCCCTTTTTGGCCGGCAACTGGCTGGCTGGCCGGTGTAGCCCACACCCCACCTGTTCCAGCCATAGCTAGTGTCTGCCTCCCACCCAATTAGAGCGACGCTCTTCACAAAAAAGCACTTTTGGAGGGCTGGCCGGAGCAGTTGTGATCAAGAATGGTAGCCAGCAGTGGAAGATTCCTAAGAATCCTATTGTGGTTGGAGACTAGCCGCCCGGCACGTTGTGCCAGGGCTATTTGGTAGCGATGCCGCAACCTCAATTCTTGCTCAATTTTGCTGGTGGGAGCAACAACTCTCTCTTTCTCTCCCCCTAGTATGACGGTTTATCGTCCCTCGAGCACCTGTGGCACCATCTACCTCTTTGCCTGCCTATGGCTGGCATCGTACGCCTTTCCTAATTTGGCTCACAGCTCCTAGCTCGCCACCTCGTTCCATGCCACGTGAAAGAGGCCCTCGATATTATTACGATAATAGAGTACATAATAGAGTAGTGTAGATATTGTCAAGATCTCATTCACCGAAAAAAAATCCATTGGTTGCTTTTCCCAAGATCCAAGCAATAAAACAAATGATAACTAATTTATGCACCAATCAAAAAGTAAGTTTTTTTTTAAAAAAAATCTATTTCTTGAATAACCTTGTGGCTCTTTTTTTTCTTAGCAATGAAATGAAAAGGTGGTGAAAGAACTACTCAAAATGCAAAAGGTGATGGATTTGTGGAGCCACCAGGCCTAAATCTTTATCATTTTTAACCTGCTTTCAATGTTTCATCCTTTTAAAAGCAGTCCAAAATTCTTTCCTTCATAAACGAGCATTCATTTCATATTTCAAAATTCAAGATATGTCCATCATTAGATTTACACTCTCTCCATTTAAATGAGTTCCCACTATCTTATTTCAACCAATCAACATTTTTGGTCTATCAAAAAATGCTTGAAAATATAGCTTAACTTTTTTTCTATTTTAGTCAGCAAAAAGAGAAGGCAGCCAGATATCATTAATTCGCAAAAGCAGCCAGATGTCGTATCAAATTATGTACAACAAAATCTTGAGTGTAGCCATAACTTATAAGCAGAGAAGGTCGCTCATATTGCCGCATACATATGTCTCTTTTGAGCACATCCAAGGACTTGAGCGATTAAAAATTGGAACCCGTAAAGATCGACTTTACAATGCTTTGAATAATTTCCCAACGTTCAATCAACTTCGTTTTATGGCATTGATTCTTTCTCTCTCTCTCTCTCTCTCTCTCTCTCTCTCTCTCTCTCTCTATCTATCTATCTATCTACGAGCTCATTACGGATGTCCATGGCTTTCAACGTGGAGGTGCACATTATACTGGGCTTTCATGAAGTCCTGCCAATAGATAGCAACCTGCCTTGCATTCAACCAAGTACGGTGCTCCGTGCACACTTGAAGAGCGGGCGCATGCCTTGAACGAGCTGAGAGAGAGAGAGAACAAGATTAGAACAAAATACTTTGTAGCCATCCAAATTACGAGCAATGTAATCATACTCTTGAAATAAGGCAGAGGGTACAGTCACATGCACATTAAAATCACCTGTGAAAGCCATGAAAGAAAGACATTCAATTAAAATCTGTGACAGCCATGAAAGCAAGGCCCTGGGGGGACTAGTTGAGAGAGAGAGAGAACAAGATTAGAACAAAAAACTTTGTAGCCATCCAAATTACGAGCAATGTAATCAAACTCTTGAAATAAGGCACAACGTACAGTCACATGCACATTAAAATCAACAGTGAGAATGTGACTACGCGAGAATGTCAATTTGAGAGAGAGAGAGAGAGAGAGAGAGAGAGAGAGAGAGAGATTACAAAGATTACACGTTGATACAAACAACCAAAAGGAGCATGAAACACTTCCAAAGATTACACGCTGAGACAAACAGCGAACAGGAGCATGAAACATTGAGACACACAGACAGAGATGAAACGATGGAATTTATTTTGATGACAAGAGCCTAGTAATCATTGGAATCTGCTGCCCTCAATAGCCATTTTGCAACCATTTTGGTGGAGATTGAATCCAGGTCGAGGATCCCCAGTCCTCCTTATAATTTTGGTAAGCAACAGATAGACCATGCTACTTTAGGAATTTTGTGGAGGTGTTGGTTTCCTCCCCATAAAAAGTTCCTTGCCATTGAGAAGGCTTTCTGAAGCTGGTACTTGGCAGGGGTCCAACATGATAGGAAGTATATTAGGCTGGACAGTATAAAGTGGTTTAGAACAAATGTTCTTGAAGCAATAGAAGAATTGTAATTATTCCATTTGGAGATTTCATTCCTGAATCTGGAGAGTACCCAATCCCATCTTTGAGTAAGAGTCACTTTGAATCCCATTGGGGTCTAAAAATTTATCCATCTGGAATGTGCTTACATCGTGCATTAAGAATGATGTTAGGAGCAGTGCCAGAGGAGATTTTATACCCTTTCTTGGAGTGATTTATGACTAAGCCACTCCACTGGCTTGACAAAAGACTCCTAGACACTTCCAAAATGTGGTGAAAGTCTGAACATCCCTAGCCATAATTCCATTTGTATCATCTGCAAACTGCTGCAAACAAAGATCCTTGTCTGCCCCAGGTATTTTAATTCCTTTGAGAGTCCCTTTATCCAATGCATCTTGCCGATAGCTACGAGCTAGCTGCTACTCCCCTCCATGCATGAGCGGTTGAGCTAGCGACTGCAGCCTCTCTCTCTTTGGGGAGTGCACATCCTTCCAAGTGCATGCTACGCGGGTCTGTATTGAAAACAAATTTGAGGTGCGAGCGAGCCATCCCTCTCGACTGCAGACCCCCGCCCTGCTCACCTTGGCAGCCCCAATTCTTTGTAGCATGCACCTGCGCAATGCGCAGAAACCGGCCATGATTATCTGTGTGTATTAGAGAGGCGAGAAGAAGAAGAAGAGGAGGAAACTATCCCGAGAGAGAGAGAGAGAGAGAGAGAGGGTCGGAGGGGACAATTGTCTTGTGAATGCCATTCCCACTTGTGGGAGCCCAGCAAGGCATGAGACTGCAATGATGAAAATGATGGCCACGGACTCTCAGATGCCTCTTTTGCCTGACACTCGTCAATGAGACGGTGTAATTTGAGCTACTCATGTGCCATGTAATCAGAGGATCATGCTTTAGAGAGAGGATGATGATGATGCCTGTTTCGCCATACCAGGTGCAAATACCCATGGAAGAAGTATTATGCAAGGAGGGAGATGACCTATTGTAACATTTCGATCTTCAGCAGGGTGGTTGGCTTCTTCTATTCTGATTCATGATTTTTCCTCTATGGTTCCTGTTTGGTGTCAGGCAAGGTGGTTGCTCCCTAAGTAATTGTTGCAGATTACAAGGTTGTACTCGAGAATCAGTTGACTAGAGATGAGGCTTTACATTTTTATCATGGATCATCCATTAATCTTATTCACTTTTGGATTTGGAAAGTCTGGAAAGCAGGTGCATTTAGTGTGATTTTGTATTGTCATCAATCTAAACTGCAGTTAGGGCTCATTTCTCCACCATAGAGACAGTTCTTTGAGATAAAGGTAGCTAAGGTTTCAGACGCACTTATGTTCCTGCTTTATCAATTAGTTTCCGAAATTCTTTGAGTGTGTTGACATTGACAAACTTGTGGAAGGCCACTACTAGCCGTAGCACAAAGGCAGCCTGCATTTCAGAGCTCTCAGGTCTCCGGATTTCTAATCTTCTCTGTCTACCAGCTCTGTCATAGAGGAGCAAGAAGAACTCTCTCTCTCTCTCTCTCTCTCTCTCTCTCTCTCTCTCTCCCCCCGCTAACCCTGAGTAACTACACAAGATATTGTTAGAACAGTTTTTGTCTTGCTTTTTCCATTTTGTGCAACATAACGCAGACTCTAGTCATTGATAAATCATAAAAAACCTCCAAAACAATATGAGAGCAATGTACGTATAAGAAACACCTCAAATCTGTGTCAAACAAAAAGGCAGTTATTCTCCTGGCCTCCTCCAGTGTCAAATCTGGATCGCTGCCATTGGAGGAATTCCCACCTCCACGGTCATCATCATCTTTGTTCAAAGAATAGAAGAGACAGTAGCCAACACCACCAATAGGCAGTATAAAACAAAGCAATTGAGAACAATTAGGACTGCAGCACATACAAGGACCCCACAATGCCAAGGATTGCTACGCCTGCTTGCGCCACAGGCCTTGGCACCGACTCCTGCATTTACTGTTCCTGCATCTCTGGCAGCTTTAACTGCAACCGCAAATGCTGAGCAACAATATTCCGAAGAGAAGGAAGCGGCGTTCTTCTTGTGAACTGCTTGCATTGAGAAGAATTCCAAGGTCCGCTGATCTGTAGCGAAAGTGGTAATGCAGTGAGTGCGTGCCATTTTTGTCGTATCAAATTATATACAACAAAATCCTGTGTGAAAGAGAGAGAGAGAGAGCGCTTACAAAGGTTACACGCTGAGACATACAGCCAACAGGAGCATGAAACGCTTACAAAGATTACACTCTGAGACAGACAGCCAACAGGAGCATGAAACGCTGAGATAGACAGACAAAGATGAAACGATGGAATGTGCATGGGGCGCATCGTCACGGCATCCTCCTAATTTCTGAGGAGCCGTTAACATCCCCATGCATCTTTTATGTTCCAGCACCTACGTCGTTACTGTGGCCATCAGGAAGAAAGGACAATATTATCAGCAACGCTAATGAGGACTAGCTCTGTGGTTAGTCAATGTTTGTCATGGTCATCATGGGCCACAGAAACGCCGCTTTCTGCATGCAGCCTCTAGCCATAGATGAAGGCTAGAGGCTCCAGCATTGCTGGTGGCCCTTCTGCTACTGTTGTGTGTGTGTGTGTGTGTGTGTGTGTGTGTGAGAGAGAGAGAGAGAGAGAGAGAGAGAAGACTTTTACCAGGCCGGAGCGCGCTGGAGAAAGCAGCTGGTAGCCATAGCTGAGGCTTCAAGGCTCGAGAGAGACTAGAGAGAGAGGGAGCGTGAAAGAGAGAGTATTGGGCGGGAGACGGCGACGTCGTAAATGACTTATTTATAACGGATTTAAGGGCACACTCCCCCGCTCATGTGAGACTTAGCTATCAAGCTATGAGTAATCTGTAATTGTGCATAACGAGCTCCATTTCAAAATAAAAGGAGGCCACCAAGTGACTCAATGGTCACACGCTTTTTCAGTGGAGAGCTTTCACTACCACCTAGAGGTTATGTGGCCACACTATTCGGTGATTTTAGAAGGTACGTGCCTAGCGTTGCAGGCTTGAATATTAGCAAGCTTTGCACTATCTATCGCAAGTTGGCGGCCAAGGTGGAGGCGAGACACATATGCCACAGAATCATGCAATCATTGCGTCATTAAGGAGTTCCCTTGCGCAACAACTTTGCCGATTTTGGCTTGTAGTTACACAAGTGTAAGCTTAGTAGGGCAGACCGGGCTCAATAATCTACGTGTGACCACAATGGGGGGACTCAGTTATTTGCTCAAATAGCTGATAATTGAGCCTCCTGTAATCACCACCTTAGTTTTTTGGCCTTGCTCAAACTGTCCTGGCATGCACTTGTTCATTGTAACTCCACGCCCTTTTTGAGGAGCTGACAAAGAGGGAAAGTAATAGATGTCACTTGTGGTAGGAACCACATAAAGAAATTGGTCCAGCCAAGAAATCTCTGAAGGTTCCTCGTGTTTGAGGAAGGGGAGTAATTTCGAATGGCGAGAAGTTTGGATGGGTCCATCTCAATGATGTCTACACAGAGATGACAAAGCCCATAAATATGAGCTTAATTAGTAGTACCTCAAAGTTACAGTTCTTGAGTTGAAGTCGTACCTTGTATATCTGAATGCACTTAAGGACTTCACAAAGAACTGATAGGTTTGGATGCCATGTATGCATATGCATCCATGTGTCATCAAGGTAGGCCAAATTAACAACACGATCTTGAATAAGGCCATAGAAAATGGGTGTTTGGTGATCTTTGAAAGATGTTGGCTAAATCCTTAGTGATCTCGTCGAGCCGATTGGGGCTCTAAAAGCGATCTTATGGGCATGATTATAGTGTAAGGGGGGCTTGCCAATCTGTAGAGGCCAGAACGATCTAGGGAAGGAAAGGAGAGTGACTTGCGTAATTCATCTAGAAGGTTGTCTACTTGAGGCGAGGGGTAAAGGTCATGGGTAGTGATCGTATTGAGCCTCCTAAAATCCATCCAACGACGATACATGCCATCGTTCTTACAAACAAGATGGGGCTCAGAGGCCCATAATAGGAAGACGTTTGCGAGGGAGAACGTAAAAATCATGAGAATATGTATTATAAAAAGAAAAGTGCAAGTAGCCATTGTGTGATAGTGATACCCTTAACTGTTATCTCCAAGGAAAACTGCAACAGGGTTTGTGGTATTTGTGCTTAAACCTAATGTGAAAACTAAGTACTAGCTAATAGAAGAAATGGTCCTACCAGTATCTAATAATGCCTCCTGAGTGTGCCTTGAAGTTTAACCATTGTGGAGCACACCACACATCCAAAAGAAGCCACGGGTTGTCCTTGCAAGTGATGCCGTTTCGCTTTTTGAAGCAGTGGTATAAGGGTTTCCACATCTGGGTGGAAACATGAGTGGGTGGTACACTTTTAGGGGTGGGAGTTGTTTTCAATAGCCACAAAATAGCTCCTTTTATAACAAATTTACAAAACAAAAAGAGTTCAAAATCTATCTTCAAGTACAATAACAAATAATCAAGAAAATTCTTGCGAGGATATATTTGCAGCATGCATGAGACAGCTACACTGCACGATGGAGTCTTTCTTCTTGCACACTCCACAGAGGTTCTTGTTGCACCATGGCCATGACATACCTCTGTCTCTCTCTCTTTCTCTCTCTCTCTCTCACACTCACTCACACAAACACACACACTTGTTTTCTCTCTCTTTCTCTCTCTCTCTCTCTCTCTCTCTCTCTCTCTCTCTCTCTCTCACACACACACACACACACACACACACACACACACACACACACACACACACACACACACACACACAAACGAGAGAGAGAGAGAGAGAGAGAGAGAGATGAGACAAATTTCATGTGTAGTGAAGAGGAAGATAGAGGGGGAGAGAGATGGGCCCATAATAACTCCCTTTTTCAGCATGTCTTATACCCGGTTGATCTTAACATTGAAAGTTGGGAAGGATCTTTGTGAGGGCAATATTCTGACGGTGTTGAATTTGTTGCACAAGAATATTAGTATCAAAAATAGGAGGGTTGCTCTGTGTCGCTTTTTTCTCTGTTTTGGAACAATTCAAGAAGGTGACCAAGTAGTCTATGTAGGTCGTGCGTGTGTGTCTACATTGACACGTGTTTGTTGGACGTGGACAAATTTTGGGCCTTCTTGATAGGAGATAAAGGGAACATGGCGTTTTCTCGGAGGAATTAAGTGCTTAATTTCAAAGTGAAGACATCCTTTAGATTTGACAAACCAATTACACCATGTGTGATAGGAAAATGTTTGCTAGGGAGAACGTAAAAATCATGAGAATATCACAAGGAACTTTAATTCAATTCCTACATAGCCAAAAAAAAAGACTTTCCTAGATAAAACTTGAGCATATGCAGTAGAAGTCCAAACTAGTAAAAACGGAACCTTTTATTACACTACAAGAGGTTGTGTGCTCTTGTGACGCTGTTAGCGACGGAAATACATTGGGTTTTTATAACCCCCGGCGTCGCTAAAACCGTCGCTACGAGCGTCGCTATATGCGTCTCTATACAGCGACGGTCATAGCGATGGTCATAGCGACGATTATAGCGACGTTTACACAGAAAACTATAGCGACGCTACAGAGCCATAAATAGCGACGGTTATAGCGACGCCCGAGAGAATTTTTTTTTGGTGACAGGGCATTGAATGCCCTGCCACCCATCAACCATATTGTACTTGATTCACTTTTTAAAAAAAGTGCAAGAGTAGATAATAGACCCAAAATAGTCACCCACAAGACGCATTGTTCGCAAAATTGACAATTGTACACATCATAGGCAAAATGAATTGATTGGCAAATGTAATAATGACAATTGTACAACATCATAGGCATAAAGAATTGATTGGCAAAAGGAACTGCGGTGACAAATGTAATAATATACATGGTTCAAAAAGACGTATAAAATCCGTTTCATGATACATAAGCTATGAGAAACCCTAAACTAATGCTATCTAGCTACGGCTAAACTGACATCATCTAGTCAGACGTCTCATCGCGTCCAAGCGGCGTATTGTCGGATTCTGCAAAAAAAGACAATAAGACATCTTTCAGTAAGTATAAACATATAGCGACATTTATAAAACAATACAAAAAATAGAAAAGAGTAAACCCTAATACTAACCATGCCGCCGCGAGAACTGAGAATGTCCATTAGGGCGTTTAAGCCCTTCTTGCCTGCGTACTCGTGCTCGTACGGTGTGGGATCACGTCCTGTCATCGACCACTGTCAAAACATACAAATATTTCATTATGTTAGAATTAAAAAACTCATAAACCCTAAACTATCGAACATAAAGAGCAATGCGAAAACACTACAAAATTGGCCTCAAATGATGCCCATCCACCGCTCCCCAAGTGGTGTGAGCTCCCTGCCTCTACTCGCGCTCTGGCTGCATCCTTTTGTTGCTTCCACTTGTCGGGATTCTCGCGCGCTGCTTTCTTCGCATTCTTCGAATCTTCTTTGGCCAGCCAATCTGGCCTGTTCCACCCATGCTTGATTGCTTTTTGCACTTCGGAACGCTTGTGTTTGCAGTATTCGCGCATTCGAATCTTCATCAGGTCTTCATTGAAGCGCTGATCCCGTGTTGGAACGGGAAACTCATCATGAAGTATGTTGATGACTCTGTTTTTTAAATCACTTGGTACTTCACTCCATTTGTTTAGTATGTAGTGTCTAAACAGCTGAGAGCAAGACCACGCATGCGCGCGATCACCTTCTTGACGTCATCATCCATGATGATGCCGCCGCTGAAGTCGACGGAGTAAGACAAGCCCTCTGGCCGGTGACGCGTGAACCTAGGTGTCCCGGCAAAGGTCTCTAGCGGCGTGTCGATGGGGGTACGGACGTCAGGTGTCTCCACCGGCGTCTGGGCCCCGAAGCGAGGAGTGTCGAGTGGGGTGGCTCCTGGCGGAGTAGGTAGAGGTGTGTAGCTGCTAGGAACAGTCAGTCGTGCAAAACCTGGCGTAGATGGCGATGCTGTGGTTGGTGTGGGGGCGGGCAAAGAAGGGGAGCGTAAAGAGCCTCGTCGAACACGAGGCGGTGTGGAGGCATCGGTGGCGGAATCCCCACAACAACCGCCACCGCCACCACTAGAGCGCCGGTGTCTAGACGAGTGTGAAGCTCGTCTCGTCGACGCCGAAGCTTCGGAGCGCGCCGAATGCTCCGAAAGAGAGGGAGATGCGGATGGAGTAGGAACGCGCGATGATGCGCCAGAGCGATGACGCTCCACGTACCACTGTCTCTGCTGCGGTGACAAAGAAGAAAGAAACTCCTCATCATCCATACCTGCATTAAACACACGAATATTTAAACTTAATATTGAATGAATAGAGTAGACAATGACGCAAAGACCACTAAATACAATGACGTAATGACGCATATAAATACAATGACGCAATGAATTGAGTGATAGAAGAGGCAAGTCGAAAACTCAGAATTTTCAATCAAAAGATGTGACTTAGAGAGCCAGAGCTTTTACAACACGGAGCGAAAATTGTTCAAATACAATATTTGTGGCTTTAAGAGATCTCTCTCTCATCTTCGCATAACTCAGCATAACTTCCTATATCTATATAGAGCTCTCCGTTTAAACACATATCCTCTGTTTCATTTTGTAGCTCCTCTGCATGCACCCCATATAGAGTAGTAGCATCTATGCTCGTCTGGCACCACCGCAACGGCTTCTGATTGAGCATCTTCTCTGATCTCCTCCATTGATGCCGTTGTGATTGGCACATGGTAGCCTTCATACGTCCTTGCACTACGAGGGGCTACCTCTATGACGTACCACCAGTTTGATGTAGACTTTGTAGGATGAAATATTACCTGCCAGAGCCACATAACTTACATGAGAGCTTTCAAGCACATAACTTGTAAAAGGGGGATGTTAACTATTTACATAATTACTTGTTCACAATGCTCGGGTAGTACGAAAGTGTCTCTTAGGTCAGTCCATTTCTTAGTAGAATCCACCTCAAGAAAACCAGACTCTCCTCTACGCACAGTAGCGTTGCGACCCTCCATGATTATCTTGAACCATTGCACGTCGAACAAGTCGACAAAAAATCCTCTGTAATCGATCCTCAAAATCTCTTGCAGCGTGCCGAAGTAAGTGAGTTCCGCCACCACAGGATCTGCATCAGAGGAACGTCGTCGACTAGACTGTTCAAATTTTGCCATGATTCCACAATCTTGAGTAAAACGCTTTTTGTCGATTCGTTCCACCCTAAAATGTCGACCTTTACACCATGCTGCTGTGTATGACTTATACTACAACGAACAAAGATTATGAGTGGCCGTTCAAACGTTTATAAATAAAGTCACTTGCTAGTCGTACATTGCAAACTTACCTTGGTCGCGCAACCCCGAGAGTACTCCCACTCTTTCTCAGTCACTTCGTCACCGCATTGTTGTGCGCTTTTCAATTGGTTGTGCAACCATCTTAAGCTCATGAAGGTTGGTAGGCTCTCCAGAACCGTCGGATAGTGCATCGGTGGTCGTCTTCCCCGTCTCCACTCGATTCGTGCCCTTTGTCGCTCTTGCTTTGCATCCTCATATTGTGAAATCCACTTTTGCATCACTGGATTGTGAAGCATGCAAAATCGGTTGATTTTAGCCTCTAGATCTTCCGTCATCTTCTTCTCAACACCGAGATTGCACATGACAATCCCAGATATGCGCTCATCATCTATGGTTCGCCATAGCGTGTCCCGGGCTTTATCAAATCCGTCTAGCCACTCTCCAATGTACACTAGGGACTCTGATACCAACCAACCTTCTGCCATGCTACCCTCCGGACGTGCCTTTTGACGCACATATCCCTTAAGCGTTTTCATGAAACGTTCTAAGAAGAACATCCATCTGGAATGAACTGTGCCAGCTATTTCCACCTCATCAACTATGTGAACAAGAAGATGCACCTGAATGGTTAGCATGGTAGTAGGAAAATGTTTCTCAAACATGCACACAAGCTCCGCAGCATTTAGTTTGGCGAATGGTATGGAGTCTACGTTGATCTCCTTTTGTGAGATCCATTGCACCAGCTTTGCAAGTTTGTAGATTGTGTTACGGATGTCGAGAGACAAACATCCCTCAATGGCAACTGGTAAAATAAACTGTAAAGTATGTACAGAAATGATATTAAAGTCCACATTTTATGCAATGATATTAAAGTCCACTATGAACGTACCTGACACATTTTATGCCAATCGTGTGACTTCAAACCGGTAAGCTTTCCTTCTTTAGTAAAACACGTTCGGAGCGAGTGCATTACGCCAGTGGGGGTCTGCAAAGATCGAATGGTCTCTTTTACTTTGCGTTCTTGGGCTCCTGTGAAAATCCATGGTGCTTTAGGGAGTTTTATCGATCCATCAGACGCTGTTTGCGGCCAATATTGCTCCATACGATCCACATTTCTAAGGTCAACTCTGGCTCCCAAAGTATCTTTCTTGCCGGTCAGATGGTCCCATAGTAGATTACCCACATTCTTGAATATGTGCATTGGATCGAGCAAGTGATTGATCATGAGTCGGGCCAGTATGGTAACTCGTACCATAGAGATAGTCTCTTCATCCCTGAAGGCAATCCGTCATCGCACATCTCCTTCTGCTCTAACCATGCTTGTGCAGACATCCTTGGTGGCTCTCTTCCCAAAAAGCCGTCGCGTAACACATGATTCTCTGGAAGATACGCTTGATGACCTTCGTAGATTTGCTTCTTCAGTGAGGGCGCCCTACGTGCATTCAGTCTAGGTCCACATGTGACACATGCTCTGTATCCGCTTGTTTGAAGCCCTGCATGTATACACATGATAATAGATCAACTATGGGAAAAAAAAAGATTTACAGTGTCTGAGTGAGGAGTGTCAATAGATCACCTGAGCATTCTGTTAGCCCGGGATAGTCATGCATGGTCCACATTAGAATGCCTCTGATCAAAGCATTCTGTCGTCCACCACCTCTATGCCAATCCACAATTGTTGTAGCTCTTCCAATAGTGGACGAAGATACACATCCATATTCCCCACTTTATATCGCCCTGGCACAATCAAGCTTAGCCATAGGTGCCCCTTCTTCGTAGTCAACCACGGGGAATGTTGTAGTTGACGATGACAACGGGCCATACACTGTAAGATGTTGATCTTTGACCAAATGGATTTACGCCATCCATAGCCAGGCCTAAGCGCAAATTTCGAGCTTCCCTGGCAAAATCCGACCATGTTCCATCTATATGTTTCCAGGCTGCGCAATCTGCAGGAATTCGTAGCACACCATCCGAAGATTTATTCTCCTCATGCCATGATGCTAGGGCGGCCATGGACTTACATTCGAAGAAATGCTTGATGCGAGGAAGCAGAGGAAAATGTCGCAAAACCTTTTGTGGAATTTTTGTCCCGTGGAGATCTACTCGATATCTTTCGGAATCACATTTCGGACACTTCTCCATGTCTATGTATTCCCCTCTGAAAAGAATGCAGTCATTAGGACAAGCGTGGATAGAATTGTAATCCATCCCCAAGTTTCGCAAAATCTTTCTTGCTTCATCTCGGGAATCTGGCATCACATTGTCAGCTAGTAGTATGTGCTCTTTAAGCAATCTACACAACATAAAAATACAATACAGTCGTGTAAAAATCTATCAGATCATTATACATTTAGAGTTTTATTAAAGTAAACTCATTGTAATAGATCACCTGAAAAGCGCTGTGACGCTAGTGTCACTCCATCCAAACTTTGCCTGCATGTTGAGAAGAACCAGGAGTGCTTTCAATCTAGACATACGTGCTCCATTATACAATGGCATATAGGCTTCACTTTTCATATCATCATAGATAAGCCTTTCTGAATCCATGATCGTCTCGATCATTTCATCAATCTCGGGCTCAAACATTGCCTCGTTGGGAATGTGCTCTGCATGATCATCCCCGAGCTGTGAGAGGCTACATCTTGTGGCCTCACATATGCTGCTTGACCAAAGCGCCTGCGAACACGTCTATTGGGTTGCAAGATTGCTGCTTGTTGGCCAACGTCAGAGTCCGACGAGTTATAATTGGCAACAACTCGATCTATAATAGATGGATCGAACTCGCCAAATTCGCGAACGTGCTGCAAAGAAACACGTCTTGTCCGTCGCACAGCATGCTTGCATTGGATTACAAGGACATAAGACCCTCGTTGAGAGATAGGTGTTTCGGTTGGACGGTCCCACATCCTCGTCACTACTCATAATGAGGATAAAAATCTTATAATCTGGACAACAAATTTAATATTCTATTGGAATTCTTCGTCTTATCTCTCTCTCTCTCTCTCTCTCTCTCTCTCTCTCTCTCTCTCTCTCTCTCTCTCTCTCTGTCTCTCTCTCTCTTTACCTCACATTCTCTAGTCATGTCCAATTCCCGCACACCTCGGTCTAGAGGTGCACGCAGATCAGAACCACCGGGTTATAATCTCGTGTTTATTGGTCAATACCTATATTTGTGGGTACAAGAAATCTACAGACCCACGTCTACATGATACTGCATGTAGTGGACAAAACCCCTTTGCCTCTTCTCTAGCTGTAGCACTTCACAGCATCTCACTACAAGAGGTTCTGTGCTCTTGTGACGCTGTTAGCGACGGAAATACATTGGGTTTTTATAACCCCCGGCGTCGCTAAAACCGTCGCTACGAGCGTCGCTATAAGCATCGCTATAGGCGTAGCTATGAGCGTCGCTATATAGCGACGCATATAGCGACGCCTATAGCGACGATTACACAGAAGACTATAGCGACGCTCATAGCGACGCTACAGAGCCTTAAATAGCGACGCTTATAGCGACGCCCGAGAGAATTTTTTTTTAGTGGCAGGGCATTGAATGCCCTGCCACCCATCAACCATATTGTACTTGATTCACTTTTTTAAAAAAGTGCAAAGGTAGATAATAGACCCAAAATAGTCACCCACAAGACGCATTGTTTGCAAAATTGACAATTGTACACATCATAAGCAAAATGAATTGATTGGCAAATGTAATAATGACAATTGTACAACATCATAGGCATAAAGAATTGATTGGCAAAAGGAACTGCGGTGACAAATGTAATAATATACATGGTTCAAAAAGACGTATAAAATCCGTCTCATGATACATAAGCTATGAGAAACCCTAAACTAATGCTATCTAGCTACGGCTAAACTGACGTCGTCTAGTCAGACGTCTCATCGCGTCCAAGCGGCGTATGTGTTGGATTCTGCAAAAAAAGACAATAAGACAGCTTTCAGTAAGTATAAACATATAACGACATTTATAAAACAATACAAAAAATAGAAAAAAGTAAACCCTAATACTAACCATGCCGCGCGAGAACTGAGAATGTCCATCAGGGCGTTTAAGCCCTTCCTGCCTGTGTACTCGCGCTCGTACGGTGTGGGATCACGTCCTGTCATCGACCACTGTCAAAACATACAAAGATTTCATTATGTTAGAACTAAAAAACTCATAAACCCTAAACTATCGAACATGCATAAAGAGCAATGTGAAAAGACTTACAAAATCGGCCTCAAATGATGCCCATCCGCCGCTCCCCAAGTGGTGCGAGCTCCCTGCCTCTACTCGCGCTCTGGCTGCATCCTTTTGTTGCTTCCACTTGTCGGGATTCTCGCGCGCTGCTTTCTTCGCATTCTTCCAATCTTCTTTGGCCAGCCAATCTGGCCTGTTCCACCCATTCTTGATTGCTTTTTGCACTTCGGAACCCTTGTGTTTGCAGTATTCGCGCATTCGAATCTTCATCAGGTCTTCATTGAAGCGCTGATCCCTTGTTGGAACGGGAAACTCATCATGAAGTATGCTGATGACTCTGTTTTTTAAATCACTTGGTACTTCACTCCATTTGTTTAGTATGTAGTGTCTAAACAGCTGAGAGCAAAGACCACGCATGCGCGAGATCACCTTCTTGCCGTCATCATCCATGATGATGCCGCCGCTGATGTCGACGGAGTAAGGCAAGCCCTCTGGCCGATGACGCGTGAACCTGGGTGTCCCGGCAAGGGTCTCTAGCGGCGTGTCGATGGGGGTACGGACGTCAGGTGTCTCCACCGGCGTCTGGGCCCCGAAGCGAGGAGTGTCGATTGGGTGGCTCCTGGCGGAGTAGGTAGAGGTGTGTAGCTTCTAGGAACAGTCAGCCGTGCAAAACCTGGCGTAGATGGCGATGCTGTGGTTGGTGTGGGGGCGGGCAAAGAAGGGGAGGGTAAAGAGCCTCGTCGAACACGAGGCGGTGTGGAGGCATCACTGGCGGAATTCCCACAACAACCGCCACCGCCACCACTAGAGCGCCGGTGTCTAGACGAGTGTGAAGCTCGTCTCATCGACGTCGAAGCTTCGGAGCGCGCCGAATGCTCCGAAAGAGAGGGAGATGCGGATGGTGTAGGAACGCGCGATGATGCGCCAGAGCGATGACGCTCCACGTATTACTGTCTCTACTGCGGTGACAAAGAAGAAAGAAACTCCTCATCATCCATACCTGCATTAAACACACGAATATTTAAACTAAATATTGAATGAATAGAGTAGACAATGACGCAAAGACCATTAAATAAAATGACGTAATGACGCATATAAATACAATGACGCAATGAATCGAGTGATAGAAGAGGCAAGTCGAAAACTCAGAATTTTCAATCAAAAGATGTGAGCGCAAGTAGAAAAGAGCGTTATACACCATGGAAGGTACTTAGAGAGCCAGAGCTTTTACAACACGGAGTAAAATCGTTCAAATACAATATTTGTGGCTTTAAGAGATCTCTCTCTCATCCTCGCATAACTCAGCATAACTTCCTATATCTATATAGAGCTCTCCGTTTAAACACATATCCTCTGTTTCATTTTATAGCTCCTCTGCATGCACCCCATATAGAGTAGTAGCATCTTGATGCTCTTCTGGCACCACCGCAGCGGCTTCTGATTGAGCATCTTCTCTGATCTCCTCCATTGATGTCGTTGTGATTGGCACATGGTAGCCTTCATACGTCCTTGCACTACGAGGGGCTACCTCTATGACGTACCACCAGTTTGATGTAGACTTTGTAGGATGAAATATTACCTGCCAGAGCCACATAACTTACATGAGAGCTTTCAAGCACATAACTTGTAAAAGGGGATGTTAACTATTTATATACTTACTTGTTCACAATGCTCGGGTAGTACGAAAGTGTCTCTTAGGTCAGTCCATTTCTTAGTAGAATCCACCTCAAGAAAACCAGACTCTCCTCTACGCACAGTAGCGTTGCGACCCTCCATGATTATCTTGAACCATTGCACGTCGAACAAGTCGACAAAAAATCCTCTGTAATCGATCCTCAAAATCTCTTGCAGCGTGCCGAAGTAAGTGAGTTCCGCCACCACAGGATCTGCATCAGAGGAACGTCGTCGACTAGACTGTTCAAATTTTGCCATGATTCCACAATCTTGAGTAAAACGCTTTTTGTCGATTCGTTCCACCCTAAAATGTCGACCTTTACACCATGCTGCTGTGTATGACTTATACTACAACGAACAAAGATTATGAGTGGCCGTTCAAACGTTTATAAATAAAGTCACTTGCTAGTCGTACATTGCAAACTTACCTTGGTCGCGCAACCCCGAGAGTACTCCCACTCTTCTTCAGTCACTTCGTCACCGCATTGTTGTGTGCTTTTCAATTGGTTGTGCAACCATCTTAAGCTCATGAAGGTTGGTAGGCTCTCCAGAACCGCTGGATAGTGCATCGGTGGTCGTCTTCCCCTTCTCCACTCGATTCGTGCCCTTTGTCGCTCTTGCTTTGCATCCTCATATTGTGAAATCCACTTTTGCATCACTGGATTGTGAAGCATGCAAAATCGGTTGATTTTAGCCTCTAGATCTTCCGTCATCTTCTTCTCAACACCGAGATTGCACATGACAATCCCAGATATGCGCTCATCATCTATGGTTCGCCATAGCGTGTCCCGGGATTTATCAAATCCGTCTAGCCACTCTCCAATGTACACTAGGGACTCTGATACCAACCAACCTTCTGCCATGCTACCCTCCAGACGTGCCTTTTGACGCACATATCCCTTAAGCGTTTTCATGAAACGCTCTAAGAAGAATATCCATCTGGAATGAACTGTGCCAACTATTTCCACCTCATCAACTATGTGAACAAGAAGATGCACCTGAATGGTTAGCATGGTAGTAGGAAAATGTTTCTCAAACATGCACACAAGCTCTGCAGCATTTAGTTTGGCGAATGGTATGGAGTCTACGTTGATCTCCTTTTGTGAGATCCATTGCACCAGCGTTGCAAGTTTGTAGATTGTGTTACGGATGTCGAGAGACAAACATCCCTCAATGGCAACCGGTAAAATAAACTGTAAAGTATGTGCAGCAATGATATTAAAGTCCACATTTTATGCAATGATATTAAAGACCACTATGAACGTACCTGACACATTTTATGCCAATCGTGTGACTTCAAACCGGTAAGCTTTCCTTCTTTAGTAAAACACGTTCGGAGCGAGTGCATTACGCCAGTGGGGGTCCGCAAAGATCGAATGGCCTCTTTTACTTTGCGTTCTTGGGCTCCTGTGAAAATCCATGGTGCTTTAGGGAGTTTTATCGATCCATAAGACGCTGTTTGCGGCCAATATTGCTCCATACGATCCACATTTCTAAGGTCAACTCTGGCTCCCAAAGTATCTTTCTTGCACCCATGCCAAGTATGATAGATTATTATGCCATTTCCTCTTGAATAATAGGTCTTGATCAACTCTTGTCGGCTAGATCTTTAGGTCTTTTAATTTTAATTAGTTTCCTACGATGTTAAATTATTTCTCTCTCTCTCTTTCTCTCCAATGTGTGTGCGTTTTTTTTGGATCGATGCATGTTTTCTCTCTCTTTTCCTCTCTCAATGTGTGCGTTTTTTGTTTTTGCATGTTCTCTCTCTCTTTTCCTCTCTCAATGCGTGCGTTTTTTGTTTATGCATGCTCTCTCTCTCTTTTTCTCTCTCAATGTGTGTGTGCATTCTTTGTTTATGTATGTGTGTGTGCGTTTTTGGTTTTTGTTTGTACTCTCTCTCTCTCTCTCTCTCTCTCTCAAAAACACTATGTGTGTGTGTGAGAGAGAGAGAGAGGGAGAGAGAAAGAGGGGAAGGGAACATGAGAATGAGGAGAGGGAAGGAGCATACCTAGCTCTCCTTCCTCTCCTCGTGTGTGTGTGTGTGTGTGTGTGTGGAGAAGAAAGAGAGAGAGAGAGAGGGAGAGAGAGAGAGAGAGAGAGTTGAGGAGAGCATTATTACTGCTCCTTGCTTGAGGGCGCCGAAAAACCTCAGATCTGAGATCTGAGTTTTTGGGCGCGCTCGGTTATTTTTTTACCCCAGCTGGCGTCGCTATAAGCGTCGCTTATGAGCGTCGCAAATTTACAAAGAAATTTGCGACGCTCAAGCGACGCTTATAGCGATGCTCATAGCGACGCCGGGGAATTTTTTTTTTGAGCGTCGCTGTGTGAGCGTCGCTAATATGAAGAGCCTCTTGTAGTGTCTTAACAATCTTTTCACAGTAGATCTTTTCACTGTTCGTCTAACTCTAAACCCTAAACCGTAAGTAATTCTTGCGTGGACTCGATCTAACGTAAATAAGCGTAAATCTAAATAAACGTAAATCTAACTAAAAATAAACTAAATCTAATTTAACGTAAGTCTACATCTAACCTAATCTTTAACGTCTTTTGGGATAGTTTCCTACGACGTTAAAACTCTCTTCTTCTTGTGTGTGTGTGTGTGTGTGTGTATGTGGGTAAACCTAAATAAACCTAAGTCTAATCTAATATAACATAAATCTAAATCCAACATAAATTATGTTATATTAAAAACAAAGAACTAAACTAACAGAGATTTTAAGAACCTTAAAACTGATTTAACACATAATATTGTCACATAACTCGGCAAGAGTTGGCATTCTCATAACTAAAGATGTGAGAGTTAACTTCCGGCGGTGACGCTGCCTCATCCCATCCACATTTGACGACAGCAATTGGCCCTTTAGACCGTTCTTGCTCTTGTTACTAACTTTGAAGTTGCTGTTGAATGACTAGAGGTTGTCTAGATGGTCATTGTGTCAGGGATGTAGTGACTCTTGCCGCCCTGAAGATCCACCTTCTTCCCTATCTTCTGAAGACATTTCACCAGTACTTTTGGATCGACGGAGCCCACCATGAGTGAAGACAGCAATACCCTATATTCCATTGAGAGCTTTCTTCACCCGCTTCATGCAGGCGTCGCAGTCTATGGAGACCTAAATCTAATCTAATATAACGTAAATCTAAATCTAGCGTAAATAAACGTAAATCTAATTAAAAATAAACCAAAATCTAATCTAATTTAACATAAGTCTACATCCAACCTAATCTTTAACGTCTTTTAGGATAGTTTCCCTACGACGTTAAAACTCTCTTCTTCTTGTGTGTGTGCGCGTGTGTGGATGTGTGTGCCAATAAAAAGAGATAAATGGTATATACCTTTCTATCACCCATGCCAAGTATGATAGATTGATTATGCCATTCCCTCTTGAATAATAGGTCTTGAGTTCAACCTCGTTCGGCTAGATCTTTAGGTCTTTTAATTTTAATTAGTTTCCTACGACGTTAAATTAGTTTCTCTCTCTTTCTCTCTCTCAATGTTGTGTGCGTTTTTTTGGATCGTATGCATGTTTTGTCTCTCTTTTTCCTCTCTCAATGTGTGCGTTGTTTGTTTATGCATGTTCTCTCTCTCTTTTCCTCTCTCAATGCGTGCGTTTTTTGTTTATGCATGCTCTCTCTCTCTTTTCCTCTCTCAATGTGTGTGTGCATTCTTTGTTTATGTATGTGTGTGTGCCTTTTTGTTTATGTTTGTACTCTCTCTCTCTCTCTCTCTCTCTCTCTCTCTCTCTCTCTCTCTCTCTCAAAAACACTATGTGTGTGTGTGAGAGAGAGAGAGAGGGAGAGAGAAAGAGGGGAAGGGAACATGAGAATGAGGAGAGGGAAGGAGCATACCTGGCTCTCCTTCCTCTCCTCGTGTGTGTGGTGTGTGTGTGTGTGTATGTGTGGAGAAGAGAGAGAGAGAGAGAGAGAGAGAGAGAGAGAGAGAGAGGAGAAGGAGAGCATTACCTGCTCTTTGCTTGAGGGCGCCGAAAAACTCAGATCTGAGATCTGAGTTTTTGGGCGCGCTCTGTTATTTTTTAGCCCAGTCGGCGTCGCTATGAGCGTCGCAAATTTACAAAGAAATTAGACGCTCATAGCGACGCCGGGAAAATTTTTTTGAGCGTCGCTGTGTGAGCGTCGCTAATATGAATAGCCTCTTGTAGTGTTATATATATATGCAGTAAAAATGACCCCACATAATAAAACTATGTAGCTTTTTGGCCAAACTCATGAAAAGAAAACTTTATAGCTGTTTGACCAACATATGCACAAGAAAAAAACTACTTAGTAATAGGAACATAAGAAAATCTATATAGTAATATTCACGTTAGTTTTATATACGCTGCCTAATACAGTAGCGAGACAAAAAGAGTCACATAAGTGAATAACATAAATATAACTTTTTTATTATATATAAATTTATTGACTTTATAATTAAAATAATAATATTATAATAGCAAATCTCACAAATGTGTCGTAGATCTTGCATCAAAGACATTAAATCTTTGCATCAAACTCATTAAGTATTTGGAGCAGAGACTAGCTCATAAGAAAAGAACAATATATAAGAGTAACTCACAATAGCTTTTTGAAGAATTCAATTTAAGTCATAAATTTAATAATTGAAAAGCGTTGACGCTAGAATGTTCACACTTTCTTTGGGTCTCAAGGTACATTAAAATAACAAATCAGCATAACATCACTCAACACAATTACATCAACCACATTTAGTGGAGAAGAGTCACATTTGAAAATTCTAATTTTGTTTGTGGCCAAAGGTACACCACAAATGATGAGTGCATTCCATCCACACTTTGCTCTTGACGATCTCCTATGAAATCCGTACTACGCTTGCTAGATTGAAACTAGACTTTAGCGTAATATACAATGCATCAATTGTTTGGAACCTCTAAAAACTGATTAGAATCGTCTCTTGGTCGTCTTTATCAAAGTTCATATCCTAAATAACAGTTCAATTGTAAAAGTCACTACTTAACACTATGTTGGTAATGAGACACTTTTATGTCCTCGGACACTTTTATAGTCCTGTTAAGTGAACAATTTCCTTGAATTATGTCAAGAGTTTCAAAATGGATTTTGAGGTGCTATCTGTCTAGAAAGTTGTCTCATGAGCTGAAAAAAACTTGACATTTTTTTGGAATATCAATTCCATCTTTAACCTTGTCCTTGCCACAACGTTTCACAACCTAAATTGTGTGAAAAAATGGGTCCTGTTTTTGGCTTTTTTCAACTTTTTGCAACTATACCACTCTAGAATTTCATGTTTATTCATGTTTGTGAGGTCTATAATGCTAGAGAGCTATCTTTAGTAGTCCTCAACATGTCCTGATTCTTCTAGGGAGAAATAAATGTTAAAGTTGTAAGTTATGACCAAATTACAAAAATTATCAAATCCTGTTTTTTAGCCAATTTTAGCTTTCTATGATTTTTTTGGTGGCTTTCATGATATCCAAATGCATTTTTGATTTTCTATGTCGCATATTGTAACATAAAGCTAATATTCCTTGAGTTTTGGGCACCTAATACCCTATTTTGCATAGTAGACAACGATGGTTGATTTTTTCAATTATAAAAGAAAACGAAACGTTCTAGTATATCAAGTATAGCTTTTTCAATATTATTAGTTTTCTTGTGACAACTACATGCATTTTTGTAGGTAGTAACCATATCTAGTCATAAGGATTCAAATTTGGCTAGATATTGAATAGTTTCTATGGGATTTTACAACTCATAATGTTGAAACTAGTTATTTTTTATGTTTGTTGTATTTAGTACTTCATCTTTGTCCCCAAGATTCCTCTTGGTAAGAGATGTATTATTCTTTTGACATGCTCCATGGGCTCCTTATGAACCTAAAAGGACAATAGGAACTAAGAAAACATGCATATATTATTTGTATTGAGCGTGGCTATAGAAACTTTGATGATAGGTTTGCAGAATGGTAAAAATTCAACTCTTTTGTACCTATTTCTTTTGGCAAAACAAAAAATAGTGAGTGAGAAGCAATCATATGTTCTAACACCAAACCATTGAAGTTAACAGGGAATTTATCTCAAATCCTACAAAAATCCCTAATCTTCTTTTTATGCAACAAACGTAAGAATGACTATTTTGATGAAAATGTATTGGTCCATCAACTTTGGAGGCTTGGTGTGACCAAAGATGAGAAATTTTAAAGTTTCTTATTTTCCATGTATAGTAGGCCTTGAACTATAACTCATGAAAGGATTTTACAAAATGAGTGGATCTACTATGGTTTTGGAGGTTTTTTTCAAAACCTGAAAGGACACTTTTATGTCCTGTTAGGTTACCAACCTAGTGTTAATAGAAAAAGATTAATCCATGCCAAAAGATGAGTACAACTAAGTCAATCTCCTTACATATTCATGCACCAATGTTTGAGTTCATTGAAGGCCTTTGTGTTTTGAAGAGTAACACTCTCATTAAGAAACATTCTTCAGTAACCTCTGTATGCATAGAAAAAAGATAAAAGTTCAGTTTAGAGCTCTAGACTATGAACATTTTGGGCAATAGATAACAACTCCCTTTTTCTTGGCGCAATCTTTTTTTGCCTTTTTAGTCTGCATCATATCCATCATCTTTTGATTCCACATGCATCAAAATTATTTTAAGTTAAAGCTCAAAGCATACAAGGATATGATATATATAAAAGTTAAAAGATGTGAGTAAACCTTAGGTGCACGCTTACTCTTTTCTAGAGCTCACATCTACTTGATTTTCCTCATGAAGAGCTCTCAAAATCCATTTGTTCTTTAATGAGATCAACCTTTGCATGTTCTTAGAATAAAACACATTAAATATATAGCTAGTTTATAATTATTGTAAATGACAATAACATAGACATACCTTTGTGACATCTTCATAAGAGCAAGAAAGAACCATTTGAAGCAAAAGCCTCATCCTCTTCTTCTACAATCCAAATAGTAAATAACTAGATTAAAGAAAGTGTACAAAATAATTTGAGATAGTATAAGTGAGAAAACATACATCTAGAAGGGCTTCAACTTGCAAGCAGTGAAAATTTCCTCTGAATAGTTGTGGACTTTCTCAAAGTCAATATGAGGATGATACACATCCTCATTGATAGGTTGCAAATGATTTTCCTCAACCTGCAATTATATAACATTTGTAAATACTTTAAAAAAAAAAAACAAAAAAAAAAAAGTAGAAACTCCCACAATCTGTTATTCTTTGTC
>NC_140932.1:125768360-125824922 GCF_014529385.1 Adiantum capillus-veneris
TACAAGGTTTAGTGTGAAATTAGAGTGTGTAAACACACAATTGGCAAGATACAGATACACATTAGGGATTTAGAGAACACATTGCTTCATGCATATACATCCAAAATCCACAAAAACATAAACACACTAGTGAAATTAGTGAGGGAATGCATTCGATTATGCCACAATTACACTAGGTGAGCCATCTTCCCCGGCAGCGGCAACAGATACTGGCAACTCTAGATGTGTGCATAAACAAAATAACGCATGCAAAGTTTTGTGACGAGAATGGCTATGACATATAACTACCTATTTTACGATAAAAGTGTTGAAGGAAGCTAATGAAACTTGTGAGTATGAAAGAAAAATGGGTGAGACACACAACTACGTCATGGAGTGTGATGCAAATGCACAAAAGAAGGGGGAAGAGCATCCACAAGACTATGTCATCATCGACATAGTCTTGTGACTTCAAAAAAAGTGCAATTAAAAGCAGATGAAGAAGCAGTCGCTCCAAGTTCCACTTTAGATGTTCAATGAAATCAAGATCAAGAGAAGAATGAGGATAAGACAAAGGATCAACTATTTCCTACAAAGATCAAATTCAACATATGTGGAGAAACAAGACTTAAAATCACATGTTTAGCTGTGATAGATCCAAATGCGACAAAGATCGTAATGTCTTATGGCACGTCGATAATGATGGGAAAGACACCAATCAAGAGCTAGAAGAAATAGTGCACACAAGTTCTAAAACGCACGTTCCTAGCTTTGGAGTGACATAAGCCGTACTCAAGTTGAGTATTGGGGAGTTCAAGGACACATTCTACATAATTGACCCCCATCACATCAAGGAGACTCTAATTCTGACTAAAAGCTGGATAAACATCTTATTTTGACCATAACCATTAGCTTCAACAACAACAACAACAAAACAAGGAAAGCCTCACAAGCATCTCAAATCCATGTAGAAAAGAAGCAGCCAACCACTACAAAAAGAGGTAAATCTAAGGTAAACACTAAAGTTGATTGACCTCACAAGACGACTTTACCTTCAACAAACCTCCATCGAACTTCCTATGTAGCCTTTACATCAAAAGCCATACCTTCCACAATGCAATGGAAACCCAAAAAAAAACTTTATCAACCAAAGTTTCCATCACAACAAAACCTCCAAAGCGGTCAAAGAAATCAACCAAGTGTTGGTATCCAAACAAAACATCAAAGTTAAAGATCCAATTTGGATACACAAAGTACAAGTTCAACCTTAACAATAAAAGATGACAGGGTGGATAGAATCAAATGACTCAATCACTGCTCAGGGCTACTTTCAAGGGAACACCAATGTTTGGGCCAAAAAGCCTAAAGTAATAGCTTGGACCTGCTCATATCAACCTAAGATTTCTACAAAGAGAAAATCGAGCGGCTATCAATGGAGGAAAACCACCTCAACCAAAAGAAAGAACAACTATAGAGAATGACAAAAGTGATGAAGTTAAAAGAAGCAAGCAATGCGGCAAGTATGGGTACCAAAGTCAAACTTCAACAATGTTACCCAAAAAAGATAGGTGCAACAATGGATGATTCCAGTCAATCTACTTGAGGCACAAGGATTTTATGAAGGTAGCACTCAAATATGGTTACCAAAAGTAGCAGCTCAACCTGGAACAAGAAAAATTAGTTATGAAACACAAGGCTCCACCCAAAGACAAGCAATGACAACCTAGAGCCAATAGAAGCCAAGCCCAACCAAGGGTGATACAACATCCAGATGGATACCTCATCATCTACTACAAAAGCAAGGCTTTTACAATGGTAATCGTCAAATATGGATCCCAAAGGCTAGTGTCCATCAAGTCATCAAGCAAAAGGAGCAAACGCAAAAGATGGTCACACAAGGACCAAAGACAAGGTGGGTTCCAAAATTGCTAGTGGGAACTCAATCACAAAAAACCCACAAACATCTTCAACCACTTCTCATGGGAGATAACGCAAAGGTTTCATCAGTCCCTACAACAACCGAAGAACTTGTTTCACAAAGAAGTGTCAACATATGACACGCAAGTCAAGATGAACCAAAGTATGGCAACCTACTCAACAAAATGGTGGCATCCAAAGACCACAAAAATGAAAGAGGACTAAATCTCTAGAACCTATGGAACTGGGTTTTTGGCCTTGAACAGGTACATCCAAGTTGCCATTAAATACATGGGATCAAAGTCAGAGTCAGACAGCTAAGCCACTAAATGAGTGATGCGTTTAGTCCCAATTCTTAAAGTAATATTCTCTGTGCTCTAAGAGTCTTAGGTATTCTAGGTACTGCTCAATCTGGAAGAGTTAAGCATAATTATGCCGTGTTGCTTATGCTCATTTGGCTACCCAAATCATTTATCAAAGAATTAGAGCAATAGCTACAGGTCTCCACATGCTTGTCTAGAGCAACTTTTACATTCAAGGACAATAACAAAGCTCCATCAAACAAATAAGGGAAAGATGAAGATTGGCACACAAAGACATCGGACAAAGAATGATGACTTAATTAAGATATCTCTAAAAAAAAACATAAGGAGCTCAACAATGATGAATCTAATGAAATATTGCTGGATACTAAGAGCGGGTCCATCCTCAAGTCAACGACAAAAACAGGCACATCAAAAGCCATTTTCATGACCCAAAGAGGAAAAGAAGAGGAGAATGCACAACCAAATGCAACATTGTCTTGACAATGAAGCCCAACTCACATATCAACCAAAACACAACAGATATGAGTCACTGAAGGAAGGGGAGCAAATTCAAAGATAAAGACCAATGTTAAAGACACAGTTCAAGACAACCCTAATAAAAAGATTGCACATGGTTGTGTCAAGGGACAACATAAGCTAGGAAGGGGGGAATGTTGGTGGATTGACTGAATGGGCGCCCACCTGGCCAGGCATTTAGCTAGATACCACATGTGTACTCTATTCTTTTTTCGAGTTAGTGTAGTGATACTCTGTGTAAATCCTAATTGCAGAGTAGAAAATTGATTCTTGAGTTGTAAGTATGTCATGATATGTGTAAAGGCCCATGTGATTCGTCCATTGGCCATTTAGAAAGCCCTAGGTATAAAAGTCAATAACTTTAATGTGAAAGGAGACTGATCTTTTGAAGAAGAAAGAGCTCTACTGTACATACGCTCAAGCAACTTCTCACCTCATATTTGTAATCGACATAACTAATGATTGGGTAATCCGTTTTCAATTCCAAAAATTGCATTGTGCTCCTCTCTCTTCGATCTTTCATTCAAGTTGAAGCATTTTAAATTTTGTTAAGGTTCACAATTACGTGTGAGTGAGCCTAATCTTCAGATTTGAGTGCTTAAATCACTATTTTTCAATGTTTCAACCATAGGAGAGTGTTCCTAGACCATAGAGCAACATTTTTTGATAGTTCTATTGTAGTTTTTAGGACCTTGATAATGATGGATCATGATTTTGATGCCTAGTCAAATTGCGACCAGACTTGGTAGGATAGTGTTTCTAGGTGTCTTAGACCTCCTCTTAAAGTTTTTTTTTGTATTTCAAATTTTTTGAGTATCAAAATGGCGTGATGATCGAGAGTAGTGAGAAAGGACATAACCAGATTTTTCAATCATTGAGTGGTGATTTTCTTGCTGAGTTGTTGTGTTTGCTTGTTTGGTGCACTTCTTGAGATTGAGAAACTCAAAGAGTATCCATGCCCCATCCGAGTCACTTCCTTGAGTATGGATGTTATGTTAGTGCCCATTGTATTAGGACCTCTCTCACCTACTTGCTTTGTACACACACTATAAACTC
The DNA here is from genome assembly GCF_014529385.1 of Adiantum capillus-veneris. NCBI lineage: Eukaryota > Viridiplantae > Streptophyta > Polypodiopsida > Polypodiales > Pteridaceae > Adiantum > Adiantum capillus-veneris. The sequence continues at coordinate 125,772,155 of NC_140932.1, forward strand.
TTTAACTTGTCCCTTGAAAGACTTCACAAAATCATTGCATTGCCTCCTCTTCCTCCTCCTTGTCTGCAATAATGCACAATTTTTGATAGTTATTCTAGATGGTATCCATGCCTAATCATCTGTAGTATAACTGTTAAAAATGCTAACAGAGTCAACTGAAGTACAAGGCCTTTGAGAGGTAGTCATGTTGTGCACTAGAACACATAGTAGAGTTAGTGCAAATATGAAAAGAGAAAGACAAATTTTTGAGAGAGAAGTAGAGTTGCTCAAAGCAATATTTGGGAGGGAACATATATACTAGAGTCTTCAATGCAAGTTTTGAAATTTGTTGTCGGTACAAAGTTAGTACGACTAATGGAATTTATAATTTAAGTATGATGTTGTATAATGATGTTCCATTTTTTCTCAACGAGTTTGGCTCTAAAATGCCAATTTTTTATGTAACATAAGCCTCTACCTCATTGGTCAAGCACCACTCTCTCTCTCTCTCTCTCTCTCTCTCTCTCTCTCTCTCTCTCTCTCTCTCTATAGAGTTAAAAGGCTTGAAAGTGAGTCCATATTTCTCCTAATGGTCATCTTGGAATCAGGGTCAAAGAACAAGGATCTAGATGCACATGAAACTATTAAGTGTAAACGTATAGCTGATAAGATATCCATCAAAGATCTGAGCAATGCAACATGGGAAGAATTCCAAGAGATGGAGCCAGAGGATGAGCTATCAAGTAGCTCTAAAAAAGAAACAAAACCAAAAGAAAAAGAGGAAATCTTCTACAATTTTCCTAACCAAAAATCCAAAATACAAGAAAGGTATCGTGCAAAATGAGTGAGAAAAAAAAAGCAAACAAGAGGAAAACCTATGCCTCTTATGAAGAACAAAATGCAATATTTGATGCTTATAGGAGCAACAGATTGTGTCAAGGACAAGATCACAAGGGGATATATGAAACCTAATTCAACAAAAAAAAAATCCAAAGAAACAAAGCAAAAGAAACCAAAGACATAATTGAAACGTCATTTAGAATGACAAAAATTAAGCGAAAACAAGAATATCAAAAATTGAAGCAAACTTTGAAAGGAGTTTGGACAGCAAAATGGAGAGTGAAGAGGGCTCACACACAAACAAATTTGACGCACCCTCTCACTACAAAAAATACACGATACAAGATTGGAAGATTGTAGTTCAACAATTGATATGAGAAATTAAATAACCAGGGACATCTTACGATGGTGCTGAGAAAGCCAAGCGCATAGATTTAGTAGAAGTTGGATAGGAATCAAAGCCGGCATACATTAACACTGAGCTCATGGAGGAGGAAGAGAAACTTTTAATAGCTACACTTAAAGAGTATAGAGATGTGTTTGCATGGTCTTACAAAGACCTTAAGGGTATAGATCTAACCATTTATGAACACATTATACCCCTTAAGAGTGATGCAAAGCCTCGTAGACAACGTCCCCATACTTATAATGAGACTTTTGCCAAAAAAGATCAAGGAGAAGATAGACGGCTTAAGAAAGTAGAGTTTATCTATGAGTACACATATTGGCCTTGCCAATTGTGGGAGTACCCAAAAAGACCACAAAGTTGCAAGTATGTATAAATCTTAAACATGTAAATGTAGCTACTATCAGAGACAACTATCCCCTGTCTATACAAATGATAGAAAGAGTCACAAAAAGGAAACTTATAACTTTCTTGATGGGTTCTCTGGCTATAACCATCTTGTTACAAAGCCAAAGGATCAGCATAAGACAACCTTTGCTATAGAATGGGGTATATTTGCTTACAAAGTAATGCCATTTGGATTAACCTATGCACCTATCACATTCCAAAGGCTAATGAGTCATGCTTTTAAGGAGTATCTAAGACAATTCGTAGCAATTTACATGGATGACTTATGCATGCATTTTCTCTTAAGAAGTAAGCACATAAAGTACTTGAAAAAGTTATTTGAGAAGTGAAAAATGCATTGTACTGTCTTAAATCAAGAGAAACGTGTCCTCATACTAAGACAAGGGAAAATTCTAGGGCACATCATGTCCAAGAACGACATTTCTATGGATCTTGAGAAGATTTAAGTGATTGTTGCTCTACCAAGACCTACAAAAGTTAGGGATGTACAAGCCTTTATAGGCTATTGTGGATATTATTGAAGATTCATTTAAAAGTATGCCATTATTGCCAAACCTCTTTACTCTCTTATCATGAAATTTGAGTGGATCGACAAATGTGAAGAAGCATTCCAGAAATTGAAGTAGAGATTGATTTCTCCTTCACTTTTGAAATATCTTAACTGGACAAAAATCTTTCATGTCCACATTGATACATCAGCTTATGCTATATGATGGATTCTAGCATAGCCTAGAGTAAATAACATGGATTTTCTTATAAGTTACTCCAATAGAAAATTGAATAGTGTAGAAAAGAATTACACTATCATCGAAAGAGAAGAGTTAGGAATGATCTATGTTGTGAAGAAGTTCAAACACTACCTTCTTGCAAATAAATTATGTTTTCTGTGGATCATGAAGCACTAATGATACTTGGTGAACAAACGTTGCAATACATGGCACATTGTCAGATGGTTCATCATATTGCTTGAGTTTGATTTTATAGTGGTGGTGAAAAAGGGAGTGACACATCAGAGGGATAACCATTTGTTGAGATTGACTCATGAAGAAGCACCTATTGGGGTTGATGATGACTTGATGGACTCATATCTTTCCAATATTAAAATGGTGCCAAGGTGGACTAAACAGCTTATACCTTTGCTCACCATTGGATCATTACAAGTTGAAAGGTAGCCATTTATCCTTGAGTCAACTAGAACACTTGTACTAATAGCTAAGAGGCTATACACGCAAAGATATGATGGTATGCTACAACTAGGTATAGAGCCATATGAGAGATATGTGTACTTGAGCCAAGTGCGTATACAAACAATAGGAATTCACAATGGGAAAGCACTGACATATTAGAGACTAAAAAGACTAGGTGTATATTGGCCTAAAATGCAAAAAAATGTTCATGACTACATTAACTTATGTAACATTTGTGTAGTCAGTGCACCTGTAGAACATGCGACACTGTTCAGAATCACGATGACTGCTCCTAAGTGGAGCTCTTACATTGTGGATTACCTAACAATAGGAACCTTGCAGGGGGGGTTGAACAAGGAAAGGATAAAATCCATGTAGAGGGAAGCAGAGAATTACATTTTGATTGAGGATCACCTCTACATGAAAGGAAGGATGATCAATTACAGATGTGTGCCACGAAGAGTGAATAGATTCCGATTCTCAAGCAAGCTGATGTTGGACAGGCAAGTGGTCATTTTTCTATTGATAAAAACACTAACAAAATTCTTGTTACAAGAGTTTGGTGGCCTACCTTATTCATTGTTGGGGGGTTGTAGCATAACTCAATCCATTGACATAATGTCAATTTGATGGATCGAAACCTGGCTAGTGCGTGAAGGCATGGGAGGTACTTTTGGGGGACATCACTCACAGCAGTCACAGATTGACTTCCGACGCCTAGTGTGGCGAAAGAAGAGGGCATTTTTGGCTCGACTAGAGGAGGATCTGTACCAATTATTCTTGAGTCAGGACTCGCATGAGGCGTGGCGGCTCTTTCATGAGCAGTCCCCCCCCCCCACCCCCCCCCCCCCCCCCCCCCTGCCGTTACCTCTACAGAGACCTGGGGTCAATACCCATCATCTTTGTACACAATACCTGGACAGTCGCCCCTTCTCGACCCCCCCAATCCATGCCCACACACATTTACTTTTTTCACCGCTGAGATGGTGAAGAAAGCCATTGACATGATGAGAACTGGGAGAGCATATGATCATGATGGCCTAGTGGCTGAGCATTTCATACACGCCAAAGATCTACTAGCAGAGCTTCTAGCACTTATGTTTAACCGTGCCATGTGTGAGGGCTTGCCTGATACTTGGAGCCTATCTATGGTTGTACCTATCTTTAAGTCAGGAGACCCTATGGAGCCTGGGAATTATCGCACTATCATGATTGGACACAATAGGATAACGGTGCACACTCTCATCAATCACCCACACATATAGATCAAAAGCTCAATGAGCTCACAAATCAAGTGAAAGAGAAGAGAAATGAGAGCAAAAAGCAATATTTAGAGACTAATTAACCACACACCATTAACACAAAATGACAAAGAGATAGAAGAAGAACTTTCTACCATGGGTCCGACTAATCTGCATGTTTAAGATATTACAATTCGAAAACTCAATTAAGTCCCAAAAAATAATTACATTGAGTTTGACGGGATAAATAATACAAAATTGGGCTTTTACCGTGCTCAATGGTCAACACTCCCCCCCTCCATGTCCATGTCATCCCTGACATGATGGGTCTTTGTCTTTTGAAGCTTTTGGCCCTTGTGTCTTGATTGTGAGAACCTCTCCCCATTACCATAACCTTTTGGTAACTGGAGGGTACCTGACAGGTCGCTAGGTCTTAATCGATTCAAAGAAACATAGTCAAGATAAACAAGATTTCTAATGGACAGGCTCTTGTCACCAAGTAACTTGAGTCTGAGCCATTGGAAAGGTTTCATAGCCTTGTCTCGCAGGGAAAGCATGAACTAATACAATAATCTAATGTTACTAATTCTCACCGTCCAAAAGAGTAGAAAGCCAAATACCTTTTTCCCCATATCTTTCAGGGGCACATATATTTGGGACGTCTCGACTCTTGGCCCAATGAGTCTCTAGTTTTGCTTCTCCTATCAATGAGGAGTGGAGAGTTTCTTGACTAATCAAGACCACCCATCTTTGATTGGAAACCTCAACCAACCCCCACTTTCCACCCCACTCACACTTTTTAGCCAATTTTCTAATTACTACCACATGATTGTTCATACACAAAAGTCCTTTTTAAGATTTTCATCACAAGTTTGTTAAAACAACCCTTTAAGCATGATCAAAGCGACACCAAAACAATATTTTCTAGAATAAAAACAACATACGACCCTTTTTCATGAAATTATCGCAACCCCAAGAGTTCACTCCTCTTGGCAAGAGTTTATTGCTCACGGTGTCTTTAGTTGCCCATATAACTAAATTGTCCTACAATATGGGCACAAACCCATAGTGACTCACTTGCAACCTGGGCACAAACCTGCAAGTAATATCTTGCATTCTGGGATCAAACCCGCAAGATGTGTGCACCCATATGCACTGGTTTAGCGTTCACTTTTCTAAGCCCTCCTCCCTGGATATCAAAGGGAGTTTTGACTATATCGGTATAGGATTTTTGAATGAAGAAGGTTTGAGAGTTTTCCTACTAGGCAAACATTTCTTTCCTACTGCAGACAATATATTCTCAAATAGTCCTTCCATTATTAATACATCTTTAAAAAAATTAACAAGTTCAATTGATGTGATTTTGAATTGGTGCTAACTCAATGTCTATGTAGTTTTCTATTTCCTAATTACTCATGATGAATTAAACAAAAAAGAATTTTGGTACCTGTTCTTGGGTAATAACATCACTTTGCGGGATAATTGGCACATCCTCATCCATCTGGACCTTTCCTTTGCCTTTACCATCACTAGTTCTGGCTTTGTGATTGTATGATCCACCATAGCAAGTTCTCTTGGGTGCCATCCCCACTACTAGATACTTAACTTAACTTGAGAAGTTTGTAATCTAATGTTTAAAGAGCCCGATGGAAGTAAGGTAATTGATTTTAAGTGCTTCAATATCAACAATTTATGGTTATGATATACATTACTCCAACATATGATTTGATTAATTTTGTCATAGTCTTATGATACACATACACCATAACCCATGCAATACTCTCGCTCCCATGCATCTGTGGATGACTATAATACAACTTCAGCAAGCTGTATACTAGGTTTAGGTTGTGCACCTCACTTACCACAAGTAAATGATGATTGATTTCTAACTTCCTTTCTCTCAATTTAGTGCAAATTTGAACAAGAGACTTGTGTATGTTGACACAATTCAGTGCATAACGAGAAATATAATCATGAATTTGCAAGCAAAACACATGCTTTAGATTGTTTCCATCTTGCAACATCTTGAGGAATCATAGATTAGAGTATAATAAGTACAGTTTTTGCTATATCCACAACGAGCTTTAGATAGATAATAAGAATGGTAATAGTAGATTGGGAATTCTCAAGAAGGGAAGAGAATATAAATGTAGAAGTGAACTAATGCAATAATTTTACATTACCGGCTTGTGCATAGAAGTTTTTGATCTCTCAAGGCCTTGTAGAAGCTTCACCAATGAGTAGCCACAACCGCAGAGTCTCCCTGTCTCCAATCAATGTGTTCACGTGTGTGTAAAACTGAGTGGGAATGTCCTTTATATAGAGATTTGGAGGTGTCTTGCTATCCAAATCAGCCCCATACCTCCCCTACTTGCCCCATCTTGCTAAATGAGTGTGTGAATGTGTCACAAGCTCCCAATTCGTCATTAGAGGTGTCCCTCTTTACCCTTTTGGGTGATACACCTCATGTACTTACCCATGCTTATAGTCAATCATACCATAAGAGATGGGTCCATGGCTATGGGTCATTTATGGGCATCCATGGACATACATACACATGCCCATACATATGCATACAAATACATACCTTAGACTTAGGAATTAATTTATTAACAGTAGGATGAAAATTAATTGTCTAGAGTGAGCTTAGCTTATCAGAATTTAATTTTGAAAGTTGTTATTAAAAGACAAGCTAAGGTGTCAGATGCACACGTCTGCTATATTTAGCACTTTTCAAAGCAGGCAACTATTTTTATGGAAATTCAGGTCAGGGTAGATTTAGACAAGTCGACCGTGTATAGGTGGATGCAAGCACCTCAAAACTTACTATATTTAGACAAAAATGACAAAAAAAGAAAAAGTTTTATTTTTGAAAAACTTACATCAATTGTAACATCATTTAAATTGACAAAAATTAAGCGAAAACAAGAATATAAAAAATTGAAGCAAACTTTGAAAGAAGTTTGGACAGCAAACTGGAGAGTGAAGAGGGCTCATACACAAAAAAATTTGACGCACCCTGTCAATACAAAAAATACACTATACAAGATTGGAAGATTGTAGTTCAACAATTGATGTGAGAAATTAAATAACCAGGGACATCTTACAATGGTGCTGAGAAATCCAAGCACATAGACTTAGCAGAAGTTGGGATAGGAATCAAAGCCGGCATACATTGCCACTGAACTCATGCAGGAGGAAGAACAACTTTTGATAGCTACACTTAAATAGTATAGAGATGTGTTTGCATGGTCTTACAAAGACCTTAAGGGTATTTGTAAGGAGATGCTTGTCCTAGAACAGATAGAAAATTATGGATTAAGAATGAGATGATGATGACTTTGAAGCAGTGACGGCTTATGAATGAACTTGAACTCAAAGAGAACATGGATATACTCGTCTCAAAATAGGTACTGGATTTCCAAAACAGGAAAGAGAAAGGTAAAGTGAATGGTGGTTCTTAGTTAAGATCATCAGGCATTAAATGCGAAATGGATCGAGGGGGAGTGCCTAGCAGATACTCCTCAGATTTTTAACTTTACCTTGACGTTTTTGGTCTAGCTGTGGCTATTCCCAAGAGTGCCACTGAAATCATGCAGGAGGAAGAGCAACTTTTGATAGCTACACTTAAAGAGTACAGAGATGTGTTTGCATGGTCTTACAAAGACCTTAAGGGTATAGATCCAAGCATTTATGAACACACCATACCCCTTAAGAGTGATGCAAAGCCTCGTAGACAACGTCTCTATACGTATAACGAAACTTTTGCCAAAAAAGATCAAGGAGAAGATAGACATGCTTAAGAAAGCAGAATTTATATATGAGTATACATATTGGTCTTGCCAATTGTAATGTAACATTTAATGGTCTAGTAACTTGTGTGTAGTGGAAAATAGCATGAACATAGTGAGCATTTCATTAGGATAGATTCCTAATGAGAATAACAAGAGTGATTGGGTGGAGAGAGCAACAAAAAGCATAACACCTAGTTAGATAGCATGAACAATACTTCAAAAGAGAGAGAAATTAAGCAATTGACAACAGTTGAGGACTGGATTTGCATGGAGCCGGCCCCCCCTCCAAAAGGCTTTGTATTATGGTTTCTCACATCAAGAGAGAAATTTTACAATACAATTTCTTGTGTTCCTTCAATACTAGCTAGTGCAATGAAGATGGAAGATTCATGCACTACACAAAACACTTAACAAACACAACATCAATTCCCGCACGGTCTCAGACCCAAGACCTCACACACCTTCAAAGATGGTGAGAGCTAGCGGGGTATGAGAGTAGATTGAGAGGAAGAAGGAGTATTCTTACGAGAAAGATGTACATCTCCTCAAATAATCACTCATATTAGCATAGCTTAGCTTAGTAATTAGCATGGTAGAGGATATGATCATGCATCGAAGCTTGGCTCTTGGTTGGATTTGCATCACAAAGCCAAGAGTTGTTGGTGTAGGCCTCCCTTATCACAAGCTTGGAGTAGGAGATAAGATTTCCATTAAAGCTTGAGAAGGAGAGAGAGAGTCTTCTTGCTCCACACATGAGATTGTGTGAGGGTGTGTGTGATAATGCCTTCCAAAAATCAGCCCCCTCTCTCTCTTGGTCAACCTCCCTTGCTAATTACTCATGCTACAGCCCTATTGGACCTCCCTAGGCCTAGCTATTGGAAATTGAGCAGCATAAGTGATAGCCTTCTGACATGTGTCCCCCTTTCCCCTTTTTTGAGAGCTTTAGGTAATTATTTAATTCAACTAAACTCTCATTGGACCCCTTTGCCTCCTGGCCGATAGGAATCAAGCAAGCCATTGGGCTGCTGAATGCTCATTGGTCGCCTTGGGAGACTGTCCGATAGTCTTCTAGAGAGCTTAATTCCTATTGGTTCTTTCATTAAGTGTTTTTAAATTAATTAAACTAGATTTACTCTAGCCTAATTCTCATTGGTACACCTCCAAGGCCATCCAATAGGATTTGAGTACACCTTGTGGGCATCTGGCCCAGGGAGCTGACATGTGTCCCTCTTTCCCCTTGTGTACAAATGAAGCTGGTGAGTGTGTGGGTGTTTCTCTCTCATCCCCTACTTCTTGGGCTCACGCCCTCCTACGTAGGGCTTGACAAAGACTTTTTGGGACACACACAAAGCATCCAATTCCCCTAAAGTTGACCTTTGGACACAACCGTTGAATTTTGGAACCTTAGCATTTTGGAAGTCTTAATGGGCTGAACCTTAAGGTCTTTTAAGCCCATTGTTTCACATAGCTCTTTTGTAGATGGCCCCCCTTTTGGATCCCTGTTTTCCCTCCTTTGGATCCCTACTGTGATCGGTGTCGTGCAGCTCCGTTGACATGAAGAGAAAAAGAGAAGAGAAATGCAAGCTAAGATTCTTTGAAGCCTACACATTTAGTGACCAGTGATCAGGGCTTGTTAATAGGCCAAGTTTAATGATTAATGTATGCCAGATGCGGCTTAAAATGGCCAACAGATGTCTTGGTAATGCTAAACAGTGAGATTCTTATTATGGTCATAGCTGGGGTTTATTAATCAAAGTCGAAGTACTTGAAGGGCTCTACGTGCCTGTCTTTACGGCTTGTCAATCAGAGCTACGGATAAGAAGTTATGACAGTTCTAAGTTGAGTCGATTACAGATACGTACTGGATTGAGCACCTGCTGATAAAAGAACAAAGATGAAAGAAATGCATGACTCCAAAGTGCTCACTTTCAGGAGCATGGTGTTAGTTTTAGTTCGTCAATCGGGGTTTCGGTTGGCAAGATATGGCCAATTTAAGTATCATCGGGGGCCGGGTTCGAACCGCCTTGGTTGCCCTGATCAGTCACATTCATCTGGCTTAATGCAGTGCGGTGCCTGATGTGTATTGGAGAAATATGTTGTGTTCGACAATGCTTGCGTGGCATTTGTGCCAAATGTTATGCCTTACATTAACTATGGCCGCCAATGAAGGAAAAGCTTGGCATTGCCTTGGGAGCCGACATGTGTTCCGGACTGGAAGTCCCAAGCTTTGCCTTAGCCGGCATGTGTACCGGTCATAAAGTCTTTTGCAACATCGCATGGCCGGTAAGTGTACCCCGGATGCCGCCATTCAGAAGCTTAGCAATGCACTGCCCGATATGTATGCCAGATGTGGTGCCCTACAAGGGCATAAAGCCCTCCACCCAAGAGGTAAAAGGGTAAAAAGGCCACCCAATGAAGTGAAATGGCCGCCTGTTTCATAAATTAACGGATTTTTTTTAACCCTAATGTGAAGAGAGGATAGGCATGGCGAGCCCGATATGTATTCCAGATGTGGTGCCCTACAAGGGCATAAAGCCCTCCACCCAAGAGGTAAAAGGGTAAAAAGGCCGCCCAATGAAGTGAAATGGCCGCCTGTTTCATAAATTAAGGGATTTTTTTTTAACCCTAATGTGAAGAGAGGATAGGCATGGCGAGCTTAGCTGTAGCGACAGCGAGACAACAGCATTTTTGCTCGCACCGGCTAGTCGACTGCTCGGATGAGCCCGTCACCGAAAAGAATCTTCCTCAGGACCTCCTCGCGCTCATTTTTGGCATTGGTCCCGACGGATTCCACGTTGATCGATTTTTCCTGCCATGTCACCAAGGGGAAGGACCCATTAGCGATGTCGCTAATGGGTGTCTAAGTTTTTTTAGCAAGTGAAAATCCATGCAAGTATAAAGCAAAGGAGGGGCTCTACTTGAAGGGATTGTGTGGTTATTTTGACGCTCTCCCCTCATCATCTTGTGGAAGGTCCTCTCTCCGGAAGAAGAAGCCAAATCTCCTAGGCTCTCTTAAAATTCTATTATCCTCTTAAGCTCTCATAAACCTCTTTAACCCCATAAGACAAATCTCCTAAGCTCCCATTAAAAGCTCCTAAGCTCTCATTAATCGCACTTAAGCTCTCTAATTCATAAACATGCTAAGCTTCTTAAGCTTGACAAGCCAAGCTTCATAGCGGAATCTCGCCCTTAAACAATCTAATCCTAATTTCCTTAAGCCAAACCTCTCTAATCTCATAAGCAAAACCTCTTTAATCCCATAAGCCAAACCTCTCTAAGCTCTCTAAGCCAATTCCCTAAACCCAGCCAAAGCTTCTAAGCCATCATTAGCCATGCGAATCGGGAAGCAGAAGCCAAATCAGACGGCCATTGGAAGAAGAAACTCCTTTGCCTTAGCGGGAGGAAGTAGAAGGCAGTTCAAATCAGGTCATTGATAGTTTCTTTGATTAGCACCTGGATTAAGCCAGGTTTCATCTTGTAAGGAGCATTAAGCCTCCATTAGTGATTGATTAACAATGGATTCTGTTGATTAACTGGAATTAGGCGAACTGCTTGTTTTAAACTCTATTGTTGTTAATTGTGTCTGCTGCACCTCTTTTCCCCGCACCTCTCACAGCCAGAGGCCCTTTGCATTCCCGGCTCACCTTTCGCACAATTATCCCCCGACATTCTTGGTGAACCTGATGCGAAACGAGCCGGGTGGGAGGACAGGATGGAATTCCAACAGAATTGAAGCAGTTAATAACAGATTACAACCTCAATAGATTTGATAAAAATCTAGTAGCAACAAATTTGTCAAAAATGTTGGGCTTAGTTCAGGGATTCTTGCAAGAAGTAAAAGCTATGAAGATGAAAAAGCAGCTTGATGATGCAGTGGAGATGGCACTTGATGACGTGCATGAGCAGTATGGAATTTTTCAAGAACATGATCCAGATGGACTCCTTGCATGCTATCAAGCGGAGATGAAGAGCGATGAATTCCAGAAGATCGGATGATTTCAACCTTTGAAGAAGTGGTAACCTCTGAGTTTAAAGATAAGTTCCGAGAACTGGCAGAGACATACCCCACACAGTGGGACTACTTTGCAGAAGGGTTTGTTCATGAAAGCTAAAAAATTAGCGAGTTAGCAATGAAGGAGATTAATGAGCGAAGTCAAATTGTTTTCTATAAAGAAGAAGGGGATCATATGCAGTTTCTTAATTATGATCAATTTTGGGATCATATTTCTGCAAGAAGTAAAGCCAAGGCAAATACATCTTTGGAAGTAGCAGATTCAACGACAAAGGACCATATTTTGAGCAACCGAGAAAAGGTACATAATGAATTTACTGCTGAAACACAAATATATGATTTTTTTTCAAAGATAGCTTGTATGGAAGTTACCTCGAATAATGGTTCTAGTGAAGAGCTAGACTGTACAACAAAATTTTTTCAAGCTATTGACCTTGGCATGGGATGCTCTCAACAAGTCTATCAAGAAGATGAGCCACTATAGGCTTCTAATGGTTCTATTGGCACTATACCTGAGCAGGGCAGCATATTTATTACAGATGATTGCATAAACAAATCTATTATATATACAATAGCTGATGAAATGGCCAAGTCTGTGAATCTAACACAAGTTGTACCTGATAATGTCAATGAACCTATGGTTGCTTCTGGAAATATGTTTTTGATTCTATTATTACAAAAGCAGATTCCATAATTGATGGGTTTTTGGCCCAATCTGAAGGAGAAGGTTATAGCAGTTTGGGAGAGCTTTGTGATGCATGTACCCCTTCAGAGGGGGTGCTTGATGAACCTTTTCAAAGTAATAATGTCTTGCTAAGTAGCATGGATGTAGATGAGGAAGCTGAGGACGATATGGAAGATTGCCTACATCATGCTGATTGTAAACAGAATATTGACATGGGTTTTAAATCTATGCTTATATACGGGCTGCAAGAGGAGCCAACTCCTATAGCTTTGATGAATGTTGAGACTTCAAAGGGTGATTTTCTCGAGGATGTTATGGATGAATATCTACAGGATAAGGCTACTGTACATTATCAAACTCAAAATCTAGGTAAAGATCTCTCTGATGATACAGGTCCAGAAAGTACTAAGGTTTTTTGTGATGGCTATGAAGCTAGAGGGGGTGATGATGCTAAATCATCCTTGATACTGCATAAAGTGCACACGGATTTTCATTTCTTTGGAAAATGTGCTAAATCTGGCTGGATTTGGATACTGTTCCTAGTAATTCTTATGTCAGTGATGTCCTGGCTACCAGTAAAAGGGAGTCAAAATTCTTTAATTCTTGCTAGTAACGACCTTAAGTTACCAAAAGTTTATGAGATGTGGCTGCTGCACTATGCTTCAGGTGAAGCTCTAGTATATTGCGGAGGCCATCAATGCTATGTGATCTTAATGGTATTTGATCCAGGAGATTTGAAAGATCTTCTAAAGCAGGTTCACTATGGATGGGTATTCTTGGGTATATACTGTGGTTTCTTTTTGCTAGATCCTAGGATAGCATATTTGGAGCAGAAATGCTTGAAGTTGATTGATTCAGAATATGTATGTTCATGTGGATATTATGCTGCTCCAATATTGGGGAAATTCCTTATTATCCCATTTGATCCTGGGAGCTATTGAAGAGCAACTGGCAGATTCAAAGATCTCATTTATTTTCCTGTAGCAGGTTACTTAGCAGTAGATTTGTTTTTGGATGTATGATAAGGCAGAAGTGTTTTTGGTTATATGATCAATAAGCTTACATGGCCAGCTTCCAATTGACATCTTTGGACAACTGTTATAGTATATTCACATCTTTTGAGATGGTTCTGCTACCAGAACTTGAAGTAAAGGACTTGACGACCATTCCGTTTGCAGACAGAGTAAGGCATACTTGAGCTTGACAGGGTTCCTTAAAGAGAGATGATGGTCAAGCCGTGTGCATAAGTAACTGGAGCACTTGAGTCTGGCGCGGTTCACTAAATAGATTTTTTTAATAATTGAATGCTTTGGAGATACGCACTGCGGTTCAAAGATTTGTGATGGGACAACTACCAAATAATTGAGCTAGACTATTGATGTTATGATTTGAACCTTATTTTGTTTTACATGTCTTTACCAATTACGTGAGCTTGATGACAAGTAGCTTAAGGTGTTTATAACAGATGCAGCTTGAAGACCGGTTGGCACAGACCGGAGGCTGTGCAGGTTCAGAGGGGGTGGATGTCGTGCAGCTCCGCTGCCATGAAGAGAAAAAGAGCAGAGAAATGCAAGCTAAGATTCTTTGAAGCCTACACATTTAGTGAGCAGTAATCAAGGCTTGTTAACAGGCCAAGTTTAATGATTAATGTATGCCAGATGCGACTTAAAAGGGCCAACAGATGTCTTGGTAATGCTAAACAATGAGTATGCTTATTACACTCATAGCTGGTGTTTATTAATCAAAGTCAAAGTACTTGAAGGGCTCTACGTGTCTGTCTTCTCTTTACGGCTCGTCAATCGGAGCTACGGATAAGAAGTTATGACAATTTTAAGTTGAGTCGATTGCAGATACGTACTGGATTGAGCACCTGCTGATAAAAGGTCAAAGATGAAAGAAATGCATGACTTCTAAGTGCTCACTTTCAAGAGCATGTCAGTATTTTCAGTTCATCAATCGGGGTTTCGGTTGGCAAGATATGGCCAATTTAAGTATCGCCGGGGGCCGGGTTCAAACCACCCTGGTCGCCTTGATCAGTCACATTCATCTGGCTTAATGCGGTGCGGTGCCCGATGTGTGTTGGAGAAAGATGTTGTGTTCGAAAATGCTTGCCCGGCATTTGTGCCAAATGTTATGCCTTACATTAATTATGGCCGCCAATTAAGGAAAAGCTTGGCATTGCCTTGGCCGACATGTGTTCCGGACCTGAAGTCCCAAGCTTTGCATTAGCCGACATGTGTACCGGTCATAAAGTCTTTTGCAACATTGCATGGCCGGTAAGTGTGCCCGGATGCCGCCATTGGGAAGCTTAGCAATGCACTGCCCGACATGTATGCCAAATGTGGTGCCCTACAAGGGCATAAAGCCCTCCACCCAAGAGGTAAAAAGGTAAAAAGGCCGCCCAATGAAGTGAAATAGCAGCCCGTTTCATAAATCAAGGGTTTTTTTTAAACCCTAATGTGAAGAGAAGATAGGCATGGCGAGCTGAGCCGTAGCAGCAACAAGACAACAACGTTTTTGCTTGCGTCGGCTAGTCGAATGCTCGGATGAGCCCTCCACCGAAACGAATCTTCATCAAGACCTCCTCGCGCTCATTTTTGGAACTGGTCCCAACGGATTCCGCGTTGGTCGATTTTGCCTGCCACATCACCAAGGGAAAGGACCCATTAGTGACGTCGCTAATGGGTGTCTAAGTTTTTTTAGCAAGTGAAAATCCATGCAAGTATAAAGCAAAGGAGGGGCTCTACTTGAAGGGATCGTGTGGTTATTTTGATGCTCTCCCCTCATCATCTTGTGGAAGGTCCTCTCTCGAAGAAGCCAAAGCTCCTAGGCTCTCTTAAAACGCTATTATCCTCTTAAGCTCTCATAAACCTCTTTAACCCCATAAGCCAAATCTCCTAAGGTCTCATTAAAAGCTCCTAATCTCTCATTAATCGCACTTAAGCTCTCTAATCCATACCCATGCTAAGATTCTTAAGCTTGAAAAGCCAAGCTTCATAGCGGAATCTTGCCCATAAACAATGTAATCCTAATTTCCTTAAGCCAAACCTCTCTAATCTCATAAGCGAAACCTCTTTAATCCCATAAGCCAAACCTCTCTAAGCTCTCTAAGCCAATTCCCTAAACCTAGCCAAAGCTTCTAAGCTCTCTAAGCTCTTCTAACCTCTTTAATCCCTTAAGCCAAACCTCTCTAAGCTCTCTAAGCCAATTCCCTAAACCTAGCCAAAGCTTCTAAGCCATCATTAGCCATTCGAATTGGGAAGCAGAAGGCAAATCAAACGGCCATTGGAAGAAGAAACTCCTTTGCCTTAGCGAGAGGAAGCAGAAGGCAGTTCAAATCAGGTAATTGATAATTTCTTTGATTAGCACCTGGATTAAGCCAGGTTTCATCTTGTAAGGAGCATTAAGCCTCCATTAGTGATTGATTAACCATGGATTCTGTTGATTAACTGGAATTAGGCGAACTGTTTGTTTTAAATTCTATTGTCGTTAATTGTGTATGCTGCACCTCTTTTTCCCACACCTCTCACAGCCAGGGGCCCGATGCCTTCTCGGCTCACCTTTCGCACAATTATCCCCCGACATCGGTCTGCTAACTTAACCAATATTCTAGCTTTTTCTCCACTGGCACTTCCCCATATTAAATGATCCATTTAAAATCATTTAGGAGAATTAGATATTGATTATTATGACATTACCTCTCTCTTGAAATCATAGTCGTCCTCGACTATGGTGTAGAGAAGATAAAGCATATTCATGATTCCTTTTTGTTAGTGGGTAGAGGATCCCTATGTTACCCTACGACATCGTTCCAGAATGGATGACTAGTCCATTTGGCATCTCTGCACATTAGTCCTATCAATCTTCCATAGTAGAGTGAGAAGCTCTACTTGGTGTTCGGGAGACGTCGTCTTTGCAAACTTGATCTAAACATGCATACTACTTCATTTTTGTGCACAATAAAGAAAAAGAGAGTCTTAAAAGACAAAAAATTTGTTCATTTTAAACATTTGTATGCCTTGCATCCATGTAGCATCTTCAAAAGGATAATTCTTAAACTTAATAAGATATCGTCGGAAAGTCTTACTGCCTCTTAGTACCTTGTCTTCATGTTGGAGAATGGACTCGGGCTACAACACCTCTTCTTGGTCCTCGATCTCCGGTGGGTCTTCAATAGTTGGTTCTTGAGGTGGCTCTCCTTTGTAAGGCTTTAGTTGGCTCACATGGAAAGCATTTTGTATGAGCCAATGGTTGGGCAACTTGAGTTGATAGGCCATCTCATTGATTGGCCTAAGAATTTGGAAGGGACCATAGTACCTTTTTGCTAACTTAGCATAGTACTTTTGGTGTCCCGTAGGATTCTTGCCCATCGTGTGCCTTAATTGAGCCTTGGGAAATTTGAGTAAGACCCAATCATTTTCTTTAAAGGCTTGGTCTCTTTTGTGCTTGTCAGCAGCAGCAGCCTTTTGCCTTTGCTGTGAGATAGAGATAGCATCCTTAATCTTTTGGAAAGATTCTTGTAGGTCTCGGTTATACTCATCTACAACGAAGATCTTCCCGTGTACCTTAAGTAGCAAGGGACTTTTCGATCTTCCCTCAATTACCTCAAAAGGTGCTTTTCCTGTGGAAGTATGTACAGTGTTATTGTAGGCATACTCCACTAAGGGTAAGTACTTCTCCCATTGGGATCTTTGATCTACTTCCGTTACATAGGCTTTTAGTAGATCAAGGATTGTTAGGTTAGCTATTTCACTTTGGCCATCCGTTTGCAGGTGATAGGCCAAAGAGGAGTTTAGCCTTGTTCCTAGATTCTCAAGAGACCCTTCCAGAAATTACTAGTCATTCTAGGATCTCTATCCGACACTATGGACATTGGCAAGCCATGGTACTTGATGATTTGTGAAATAAAGAGGGTTGCCATTTGATGGGCTTTAATAGTCTTTTTGACAGGTATAAAATGAGCTTGTTTACTAAACATGTCTCCTAACGTCCATATTCTTGTATTCCCATGGATAGACTTAGGCAATCCAAAGATAAAATCCATGGATATGCTCTCCCATGGTGAATTAGGGATTGGAAAAGGTTGAAGCAATCCAAGCTGCTTTCCTCTATCAAAATTTGTCTTTTGGCATACCACACATTTAGAAACATACTCTTGTATGTTTGCTTTCATGGTAGGCCAATAGAAATATGTTTCAATCCCCTTTAAGGTAGACTGAATCCCTCTATGCCTTGCATAAGGAGGAGCATGAGATTCATACATTACTTTCTCACGTAGTGAGCTAGTAACTCATAGTCTATTGCCGTAGAGAAGATAACTATCTTGTAAAGTAAATGGTTCCTCTTTCTTCCCTAGTGCAAGGGCTGAAATCACATATCTAAAATCGGGATAAATAGCATACTCATCTATCATAGAAGATAGATCATTGTGAGTTGCTATGGAAACCGCATTCACTCTCGGCTGTCTTGAGAGTGCATCAGCTACTTGATTATGCTTGCCAGTAATGTGAGCAATATGAAAATGAAATTGCGAAAGTAAAATTTCCCACCTCATTTGTTTGTCGGAGAGCTTGGTCTGCGTCATGAAGTACTTAAGACTTTGGTGATCCGTTCGCAGAATGAAAGGAGTCCCCAATAAATAGTGCTTCCATGATTCTAAGGCATGTAGAGCTGCAAGGAGTTCCTTTTCATATATACCTAGAGCTTGCTCAACAGGGTCGAGCCTTCGACTTTCATAGCCTATGGTGTGCCCTTCTTGAAGCAAAACAGCTCCAAGGCAATCACCACAAGCATCACATTGGACCTCAAATGGCTTTGAGAGATCCGGTAGTGTAAGCACAGGTTGAGGGATAAGCTTTTCAAAAGCATTGTTCTCCTTGGCAGACCATGTGTACCTAACGTTTTCCTTTGTTAGGTCATGTAATGGTCGTGCTATTAGTGATAACTTTTCTATGAAGCATCTATAATATGCGCACATACCTATAAAGCTTCTTAACTCATGAAGATTCCTTGGTTTAGGCCATCCTTTTATTACCTCTAACTTTGATGGATCCATTTGGATGCCATCTTGAGAGATAATGTGACCTAAATAGTGAATCTCTTGTAACAAAAATTCACTTTTCTTTCGATTAACATAAAGTTTATTCTCTCTTAGAGCTTGAAATATTACCTGGAGGTGTCGCTTGTGTTCATCTAATGAATTAGAGTAGATGATGATATCATCAAAGAACACTCCAGTAAAGGTTCGGTGAGGCCTGAATAGCTTCTCCATCAAGCGGTTGAATGTGGCTTGTGCATTGGTCAAGCCAAAAGGCATGACAATGTATTCATAAAGACCAAACGTAGTGCGAAATGTGGTCTTTACAATGTCTTGATCAGCTATCCTTATTTGATGATAGCCACTTTTTAGGTTAATCCTACTGAAGTAGGTGGAGCCTTGTAGCTTATCAAATAGATCTGCTACCCGTGGAACGGGAAACCTATTTTTGATAGTGATCCTATTTAGTGCTCTATAGTTGACACACATACGATATGTGCCGTCTTTCTTTTGCACTAGTAGCACACGAGAACAAAATGGAGATGAGCTAGGCCTAACCATGCCCTTCTCAACTAACTCATGCACTTGCCGCATAATCTCCTCTTGTTGAGCTTGAGAAACTCTATAAGGAGGTTTGTTAGGCGGTGAACTTCCTGGAAGAAGTACAATTGCATGGTCATCATTTCCTCATTTAGGAGGTAGCTCACAAGGGATGTCGTCAATAAAGACATCTTGAAACCCCTTAAAAAAATTGGATAACTCTAATTCCTTTTGATTGTGTATATTTTCTTTTGTTAAAACATTAGGTTCATGTTGAGAATCTTTAACAAAAATCATGTACACGGAAATAGAGCTCTTTATTGACTTGTTGAAAGCTTGTGTATGTACAATGGGTATAGTGTTACCCATTTCCTTAGCATCTATATACATATCTTTTTCCGTGAACTTAAAGGATATTCTCCTTTCAGGGAATTTAACATTGGCAGCCATGCGATCAAACCATGGTGCCCCTAGGACTACATCCTCATGCTTGAGAGGAGAGATAAAGAAATCCTCTTTGTCCACATAGCTTTGGACATGGAGCCTGAATTTCCCTATTAAGGGAGTGACTGAAGCTTCTTGCCCCTTGAAAGCACTGTCTGCGTGTAGGACATCTCCCATCTCGTAGGCTTGTATGCCTAGTTTGGTGGCCAACTCTATAGATATAAAATTGTGAGTAGAACCGGGGTCAAAGAGAGTAAAAGAATCATGTTCTCTTACCTTTCCCCAAGCATGGCATAGAGGAGATCCTTTGTGGTGAGTTTCCTCCTCTTGGATTTCGACCAAGGTAGCTCTAGGAGGATCATGGCGGTTGTTCTTTTGGGGACAAGTGCGGTATGCATGCCCTTGCTCGCCGCACTTGAAACATCGGTTATCCTTGCGATAACGCTCAAGCTCTTCAGGAGAGAGTTTATTTTTGCCTTTATAAACTCCCTTCTCTTTAGATTTGTTGGAGTTGCCCTTAGGAGACTTTTGGACATTGTCTTTCCCCTTAGGCTCATTGGAACCCTGTTTTCCATAGGCTTAGAATTTCTTTTAGCCCTCGTTTGGAACTTGATTCGAGAGGCCACTATAGTATGGTGTATAACCGTCAATGTGGTGCGTGGCCTTTGGGAGTTGACATACTCCACCATTTCTTCGGTTAAGCCCACACAAAATTGCTGATTTTGCTCTCCAAAATCCAACTTTTTGAAGACAGTGGCTTTGAGTTGTAGGTCCCAAAACTTGTCTACATATTTGTGGATGGATTCATAGGGAGAGAGCTTTAAGCTTCGCCATTCGGTGAGTACTTTGTCTTTGTCATCGGTGGCCAAAAACGGTTTCATAATGGAAGCTATTAAAGCTTTCCATGTTTGTGGAGCTTCACCGCTGGCCCGTAGGGTAGACCACCATTGTCTGGCGGACTTTTGAAAGTGCATAGCTACATGGTGTAGCTTAGAGGACTCCGTGAAGCCCTCATCTCCGAACGCCGCATCAAATTGTTGGATAAAGGCCAAGACTTTGTCCGTAGCACCAAAAGTGCCATCATAGGTAAGGAAAGAGATGCTCTTCCCTCCCTCTTTGAATTTTTTGAGCTTGGACGACCTCTTCCACGCGGCATAGGATTACTATGGCCTCTCCTTTTTGATGGTTTAAAGGTTGCACCATCACTTTCTTCAGAAGATGAAGAATTTGAGGAAGATGGAGAAGAGGGTGACCTCTTTCTCGCCTTTTTCTTGCCTTGATCTTCATTGTCTTGACCATCACTTTCATAAGAGGAAGAGGATGAAGAAGATGGAGAAGAGGGTGTCCTCTTTCTCGCCTTTTTCTTCTCTTGCTTTTTGTCATCCCTCTTTGAAGTATGGTGTGGAGAAGTATGCGATGGTCTTCTCCGTTTTGGAGGTGATGGAGAGAATTTAGCCCACCGTCTTTGTGGAGCCATCTCCGTCGAGGTGGCGGGAGACTCACTTCTTTCTCATTCCTTCGGTGGAGGCTCTTAAATTCTCCTTTGAGAAGGAGATGCGTCATCAAGGAGAAAATTTTTGAGCCCTTCATAGGGATCCTCTTCTTCTTCCCAAATCGGAGAGAGACCTCTTTTGGAAGTCTCACAAGGAGTCTTCCTAGGTGTTCTCTCATCATGGTGGGGAGTTTGAAGAATCCCATGAGCACGAAGCTACCGATGCACTTCACTTTGGAGGGATGGATTTCCCATGGCTTGTTGAAGCCTAGAAACAAGATAGTTAAAAAGAATCGGGGCATCATTAGTAGCTTGCTCATTAGCAAAATCAAAGCTATCAAAATTATTTTCACTCTCTTTACTATTGTCAGTCATTCTAACAACTTTTAGGTGTAAACGTTTTAGGTGTACTTTGGCACTTCAAGCCCTAGTTGCTACTCCTCTTTACCCCTTTAGAAAAAGCACTCAAGCTACTGTACCCGTGGCTCGAATACCATTAATTGCAAGGAATAGAAGAGAGGGTTGTTCAACACCAAAACATCACCCGCTCCTGTCAAGCTTCTAATAGCTCAATAGTGGTTAAGCCGTAGGCAAGCCCCGTAGGACTCCACTATTAAGACCATAGCTCTCGACGGCGATGCCCCGTTAAATGCACAAAGGTAGGCGCACTGCAAGGCTTAAAAATCCATCTACTTACTCACATGCAATTAATAGTACCAACCATTTATAGCTAGCTTGAGGACCTCCCTTCTTGAGCAAGAAAACAGAAACCTTGTGCTCTAATATCAATGTAACATTTAATGGTCTAGTAACTTGTGTGTAGCGGAAAATAGCATGAACATAGTGAGCATTTCATTAGAATAGATTTCTAATGAGAATAACAAGAGTGCTTGGGTGGAGAGAGCAACAAAAAGCATAACACCTAGTTAGATAGCATGAACAATACTTCAAAAGCGAGAGAAATTAAGCGGGATATCCTATTTATGCATACACAGAAATGCATGGGAAACAATATATTGTGCAAGAAAGATTTTGAGGGGCTATTTAGAAAGATGGTGTAGCTATAAAAGCATGTGACCTGTCTTTGCAATCTGGCACCCCTTTAAGAATGATTTTGATGACGAGGATATGTGCTCTCATCTTACTGTGCACTGTGCGTGAGTGTTGGACTCTATGACACTCCACCAATTGTAAATTAATAGACTTAGACTCTGATGGTCATCTCATCCAGCATGAGCAACATGACTTAGATATGCCCAACTCTTCCAGCTTGAGCGTAAGTCTAATAACTATGACTCTTAGCACAAAGTTTAATGTGACTTTAAGCTTTGGGACTAATGCTTTGCTCATTTTATGGCTCAACAGCCCAACTCTAACTATGTCAAAGAGTATTTTTTACACCCTAGCAACTTGAATTTTTACATTCTTGTGCTTAGTACAAACATTTCTTCAGGTAGAAGTAAGCTTGAATTCTCAAAAAGAGGATTAGTGAAGGACCAAGTTGGCATTAAAGGTTTCTTTTGCCATACCTATTTTATCATCTTTGAGTCTGCATTCACGTTGGTTGGGTTGTCCTTCTTTGACTGTGAAGAATCCATTATCTGTTTAATTCTCCAATTAGGCCTGTTTATAGGAGTCTTTGATGTTGTTGTAGTCCTGTGTTCACTGTCGGCATTTGGCTTTTGAGTAGGAGCATTGGAAGACTTAGGAATCCAAATCTTTTGATGACCTTCGTATCTCCATTGTTGACTTTGATTTGTTCTAGGTCTTGTTGAGTTCTTGAGACCTTCAAGCAGATTTTGTGTTGTTGCAGTTGGCTTGTGGTTGACTGGTAGCCAAATCTTTGTATATCTTGCATAGAATCCTTGTCTAAGAGGAATATTCTTTGAGATCCATCTTTGTTCTGTATCCTCTTGAGAGTTGTGGTAGACTTTAGCATCTTTCGATGTTGTTCTATTGTATACTTGCTTCTTAGGTATTCTAGGATATTTTTGAGGTTGATACCTTGTGGGCCTTCTTTCTTGGGAGGGACTTGAAGTTACTTCATATGCCCTAACCTGTGGTTTTGGTTCTCATATCAGACTGTTACCTCCATAGTACTCTTGTTCTTTTAAGCTCCATTGTGATGCTATCCATCCCATGTGTTTGTCTTTCTTTGTTGAATTCTTGTCCTTAATCCAAACTGGATCATTGACTTTGACTAAACTGCTTGGAACAAACACTTTCTTCACTTTCCTTTGCTTTCTTGAGTACTTTGGCTGAAATATCTTTGCTTTTCTAGGTGTCTCCTTAGAGGTTGCAGTTGGGTCAACACTTGACTTGAAGTTCTGAAAGCCTGACTTGCTTGAATAAGCCGATCCATGAGGGTTATTTGAAGTAGAGGCATATGCTGTCACACCTTTTGTGCTAATTAGTGGAAGTTCCACTTTAGCTTTACCTTTGTCTGCAAGATTTGTCTTTGATTCTTGTGACTTTTGCAACTCTGAATTTAGCATTAACGGAACCTGTAAATGTTGCTAGCTACCTCTTGGAAAAGAGAGTATTAGCATTTTATCTTCTTTGTAGGCCTTGTGTTGGTCTAACCACTGATGTCCAATGATAACATCTGCAAGCATTTCATTTGAAGGCTTCACCTAAAACTTTACCTGCTCTTCATGCTATTGGATAGTAAGAGTAGCAACCATTTCTTTTTGACTTGTAGCCTTACACATGATTTCTCTATTATATGGCTTGCCCTGAGTAATCCCTAGAATACTCTAAATGTTGTCTGCAATCATATTCCACTTTGCTTCTTTATCTAATAGAGCATTGCATCTGACACTTGCTCCTTTTGCATTGCTGAGAACTACAGCTATTCTCATTGTTGGTTCTATTGAAGATTTATGTACTACTTTTTCCATGGTCTCATCTTGATCTAGTTGTGTCTCTATGGAGAGTCACTTGAGACTTTGTTTTCCAATATGACTTACATCAACTGCTTTAGCTGACAATGTCTAGAACTTCGGACTTCCTATTGCTTCCTAGTTGTCTGCAACCCCGTTCTTCTTAATTTCTGGCTTTGATGGCATTCTCTGCTCAATAGCTTCCATGGTTTCTCTTTGCTCTATTTGATCTGCACTTGTTATTGCTTGATTTGCTTTAAGCTCTTTTGAAGTTCTGTTTGATGGAGATGAATCATCTTCAATAAGATCTGCTTTGATATAAGTCTCTATTTTAACTGTTCTTGAGGACCTTGTGTTGTCATCCGCGGGTGAGCAGTCTTGGTCTTCCTTCTATGTTGTCTCTAAAGACTGTTTCTTCATTGAACTTTGTATCTCTAGGACCTTTTGGGCCATTGGCATTACCATTATGATGTCGTGTGGCATATCTTTTGTTGTGATCACGTGACATTGAGCTATTGTGAACTTACTTCAATGGTGGTGGAGATGATTCCCCAAAATTCTGCTCGTTTGTCTCTAGATATGCTCACAAATTTAGGAGCATCTTCCAGTTGTGGTTGGCCACATCTTTTCCAAGTGCAAAAAGACATGAGATTCTTGTCTAACTAAAAATCTAGCTTTACTTCCTTTGGCAGCTTTTCTTCGTTATCACCAACAATATTGCACTTGGTCGTCTTAGGATTCATGTCCGAATTGACTTCTTTTGCTATGGAAACATCCTTTGGTTGAGCTTCATCTGCATTTTCTTTGCTTTGATCACCTGCTTCAATCGATGTTGACTCCATTGGCTGTGATACTGCACTTTTTTGCAATTGTTGTGCATTGTCTACTTGCATATGAGTAACCTTTGACCTTAAAAGATCCATTGTACTTTCTCGCAAAATCTGTCTCTTTGGAGGAGATTTTGGTGGTGACCTTTGTGTAGCTTTCTAGACTTTAGCTTTCATTGATTTTGAATTTTCTATCACCTGTTTTGGTAGCTTGAGGCTTTGCATTATCTTCAGATAGTCTTTGACTTTAGTCGTGCCATCCGTAGGGGTTTGTACAAGGTTTTGATCTTGCTGATATTCATTACCATGTACATCTCATTATGAATATGTGAACTTGATCACATGTAACTGTTTGAACACTATTGGATTTGTCCATTTTTTACTTGGCTTGTGGAGATCAACTGAAACTTTTGTCCCTGATGATCTTCATAGAGGTATTTGTCTACAGATTCTGAGGGAACTTGGGTCAATTGGAAACTTCCAAAAACCATATGATCTTTCAATGGTTTCTGCTTTGAAGGGGTCTACTGGCTAGAAGCTCTAGGACTTCTAACTGGTGTAGCATTTCCTGGTACATAAGCTGAGCTTGATGGATTTACAGCTCCCCCCTTCCTAGGGTGAGCACTATAGCCTACTTGATTGTAAGAGTTCAAAATTATTTGGCTCTGGTTTAGTCTCACCTTTTGGGATTATGAAGGCACACTTTGGGTAGCACTGTTGATGTTTGGCATTTGTGAACTTTTTGCATAGTTTCCTATGTATCTCCTTGAAACATGACAAATTATTTCCCAAGTAGCTATAGATAGCATTATATTTGCCCTAATATTGTCTATCCCATGGGTCTCCTATGATATGAGCTTCTGTGATTTCAGGACCCAAGGCATCATAGATGCTAGACTCTCGTCTATATCTACGACTGTTTTGGTCAAAGTATATGCTCATTTGGTCACAACATCGAATCTTGATTTTTGATGGAGGAGAGTTTGGCTATGAACAGATTTCTAGGTTCACCTAGTTAATATCATTCAGCTCTAGAGAGGATGGGCTATAATAGATTCTTTCCTCTGAAATGAACCATCCTTTCTGATCTATCACTGGACGCACTTCTATGAGCTGGTATGTGGGCCGTTCAAACACTGGTTGATCCTTTTTGTACAGTTTCCCTTTTTGGTCTACAGTGTGTGCATATGAATTATGTGTACCATACAATGCTAACATTATTCTGTTTGATGTGTCCCTTAGACTTGTGAATGATTACACACATGTGGCAGTGGATGCAAAATCATTTGCAAACCTAACAGTCTTTTCAACATTTTGTGATATCTCGACACCTTGACTAAATTCATGTAAGAATTTGTTGTTCAAAGAATCAATTTTAAGCTTTTCAGGTGCCTCTGCATCTTTATGATGATTTTGAACTTGCAGTGCTTTTACTGGTGCTTCTAATTGTAATGCAGAATCATTCAATTGCATTAAAAGTGACAAGTTAAATGCACTTACATCGAGATTTGCATTTCCAATTTTCTATGTACCTTACTTGGCGGTTGATATGTCCCGGTTGTCTGGATTTCTTGGACAATCTTCAGAAAAATGTCCACGTTTTTGTCCACAATCTGAGCAATACGCCATGTGTCATAATAATCAATATCTAATTCTCCTAAATGATTTTCTCATATTAAACTGACCATTTAATGTGGGGAAGTGCTAGGGGAGAAAAAGCTAGAATATCGGTTAAGCTAGCAGACCGGCCACAGTAGGGATCCAAAGGAGGGAAAATAGGGATCCAAAGGGGGGGCCATCTACAAAAGAGCCATGTGCAACTATGGGCTGAAAAGACCCTAAGGTTCAGCCCATTAAGACTTCCAAAATGCTAAGGTTCCAAAATTCAAAGGTTGTGTCCAAAGGTCAACCCTAGGGGAAATTGGATGCTTTGTGTGTAACTAAAAAGTCTTTGCATATCCCTACATGGGAGGGGGCGAGCCCTTCTTCTAGGGGATGAGAGAGAAAGTCACACACACACACAGGCTCCCTTTACACAAAGGGAATTAGGGACACATGTCAGCTCCCTAGCCCAGATGCCCACAAGGTGTGCCCAATTCCTATTGGATGGCCTTGGAGGTGGACCAATGAGAATTAGGCTAGAGTAAATCTAGTTTAATTAATTTAAAAACACTTAATAAAAGAACCAATGAGAATTAAGTCTCCTAGAAGACTATTGGATAGTCTCCCAAGGGGTCCAATGAGCATTCAGGAGCCCAATGGCTTGCCTGATTCCTATTGGCCAGGAGGCAAAGGGGTCCAATGAGAGTTTAGTTTAATTATTAAATTACCTAAAGCTCTCACAAAAGGGGAAAGGGGGACACATGTCAATAGGCTATCACTTATGCTGCTTAATAATCATTGGCTTGACTTGGGGAGGGCCAATGGGGAGATAGCAAGAGCAAATAGCAAGAGGGCTCGCCCAAGAGAGAGAGGGGGCTGATTTTTTGCAAGGCATTATCACACACACACTCACACACAGTCTATGTGTAAAGCAAAGAAGACTATCTCTTCCCAAGCTTTAATGGAGAGCTCATCACCTACTCCAAGCTTGTGAGATAGAAGCCTACATCAACACACTCTTGGCATGTGGATGCAAATCCAACCAAGAGCCAAGCTTCAATGCATGCTCATCTCCTCTACCACGCTAATTACTAAGCTAAGCTATGCTAATATGAGTGATTATGTGAGGATATGTACATCTTTCTCGTAAGATACTCCTTCTTCCTCTCAATCTACTCTCATACCCTGCTAGCTCTCACCATCTTCGAAGGTGTGTGAGGTCTTGGGTCTGAGAACGGGGATAATTAAAGTTGTGTTTGCTAAGTGTTTTGCTTAGTGCATGAAGCTTTCATCTTCATTGCACTATCTAGTCTTGAAGGAACACAAAGAATTGTATTGTACAATGTCTCTCTTGATGGGATAAACCATAATACAAAGCCTTTTGGAGGGGGGACCGGCTCCATGCAAATCCGGTCCTCAACTATTGTCAATAGCTTAATTTCTCTCTCTTTTGAAAGTATTGTTGATGCTATCTAACTAGGTGTTATGCTTTTTGTTGCTCTCTCCACCCAAGCACTCTTGTAATTCTCATTAGGAATCTATTCTAATGAAATGCCCACTATGTTCATGCTAATTTCCGCTACACATAAGTTTTTAGACCATTAAATGTTACACCATGACTGGTGGTATTTCAACTAACTCTATCATGTCACGCTCTTGCTGAGAAGCTTCTGTTTTTTTTTTTCCAAGTTGTTGGAATTTTCTTTTAAATCACTAAGCATCAAGTTGTAGATTGCTCCATCTTGACCTTTGTACCGTCTTTGGCTTGGTTCTCCAATTAGAGTGGCTTCAATTGGTTGATCTGTTGGATCTTGCAATTCTGATTCTCGACAATAAATTTGACCACTGTAGTCCATGTACAATGACCATGATTGCATATGCACCAACTGTATGTTTTGCTGGCTTGTGCAAATTTCTAAATAAACACTTGGGTTGACTTTCTGAACTTCTATCCGCACTTCATCTTTAAGCTTGGAATACCTGGCTCCACTGAAGTCTGTGAATATTTGGGAGTTTTCTGAATCTGGCTTTACTCAAATCAATAGGATCTTGGCTCATGTGTTGCTTTTACTGCTCACCAAGTATCTATGGCCTTCTATATTTGCATATAAAACCTTATCTCCATTGTAGCCATATAGCTGTAAAATCTGCTCTGTTGCAGTTGTGCATGTGTTGCCACTGCTACTACCTTGCTCTGCTGTACTTGAACTCTTAGCTCCATTTGACTCCATGTTGGTTCAATCTGTAAAAACTGTCTCCTAGCAGACTTTGGTTTCAATTAGCAGAATTTCTGCTGCTTGTACTAGCCTAACCTGCAATCACATGTGAGTTGTGCCCCTGTTCGTCCAACTAGAAGCTCATTTGCAATGCAATTGCTTGCACTTGTCAATTTCTAGCATGCAAAATTTGAAAATTTGTCTATCGCTCCACTGCTTCGAGTTGGTCGATTTCTCGCTTTTTTTGACCGTTCTTTTGCTTCACTTTGCACGGTGTGCTCGGTTTCTTCCCGGTCACTGTTCTCGATTTGTGCTTGCTTTGCGGTGCACTTCTACGGCTTTGCTTTCCGGCTTTTGATTTGCTCGTTTTTGTGTTGTTTGCTGGGTGTATGTTTTTTTGCTTTTCTGGGTTTTTTCGGCTTTTTTGGTACTTTCGACGAGTTTTTTTATTTTTTCTTAATTTTTTGGTATTTTTATGATTTTTCACGTTTTTTTGGAAAAGTTTTGATTTTTTACAATTTTTTTGTGAATTTCTAAAATTTTTGGTAAGTTTTTTAAATTTTCTAGAGTTTTTTGAAGGTTTTATAAATTTGTGATTTATTGCAATTTTTTTGATCAATTTTTGAATTTTTATGATTTTTTTACTCTTTTTATGAATTATCTGTGGGATTTTAAAGATTTTTTGTGAGTTTTGTTTTTTTTTGGTGAATTTTTTATGTTTTTCTATTTTTAATGATTTTTTCTTGTGAAGTTTTGTTTTTTAAAGAAATTTTTATTGTGTTTTTAATTTTTTGTAAATTTTTCTACGTTTTTGTGAATTTTTTAATCCTTTTGTGATTTTTAATGAGTTTTTTTTCTTTTTTTAATTTTCATGATTTTTTAATCCTTTTCTTTAATTTTTTTTAATTGCATTTTTTTAACTTGTTAATAGTCTTTATTGGATTTTTTGTGATTTTGATTTTTGTGATTTTTTGCTTTTTTATTTTTATTGTTTTTGTTTTTTTATTCTTAAATTGGATTTTTTGATGCTTTTAATACTTACCTTGCTACTCTGCACGCGGGGTTGACTTCCAGCTGTACTGGCGAGGTCTGCACGATTCTGCAGCCAGTGGACGAGAGGGTCAGGCGTGCGGCAGGAACTGCAGGCGCTGACGTGGAAGGCAGACAGGCAGGCGCGTGACAAGCAGGCGCCGCTACACGACGGGTGTGTGTGTGTGTGCTACATGACAAAGTAGGGAGAGAGAGTGAGTGCGGTGGAGAGAGAGTTTAGAGAGAGAGTGAGGGGGAGGTTAGAGAGAGAGAAAAAGAATAAGTTAGGTTTCATGTGTGTGTGTGTGTGTGTGTGTGTGTGTGTGTGTGGGGTTGAGTATGTTCACACGGAGAGGGAAAGAAAGAGAGAGATGTCGGCTAGTGGGAGAGAGAAGAAGAAGAAGAGTATTTTAATGTTGTAGGAAACTATCCCAAGAGGCCGTAAAGATCTTTCTGATGAGGAGAAACACAATGCGAGAACGCTCATGCGCCGAAAGACATGGCTCGAATTTATTCGCTTTATCCAAAGCCGCTTGAATTTTGTCCGTCGAGTCCACACAACCGTTGAACGTTGCCGGGACGTGCACCCATGCTCGAGATCAACCACCGACGCTTGTTGAAACAATTTTTTTCAATTTTTAAGTTTCTAAATGCTCGAAAAAGCCAAATTTAGTCCGAAAATTAGCCGAAACTCCAAAAAATTGCAAGAAAATCCCAAAAAATGCTAGAAAAATCCAAATAATTCCCAAAAAATTCTAAGAATCTTAGAAAATCATCTGCAATCACAACCAAACATTTTTCATACGCAAAAGCATACCAAAAATAGCAAAGTTTATAAAAAATGCAATTTACGACACAATCGTCAACCCGGTCCCCGAAAATAGCGAAACGCTCAAAATTTGACTATGGAGGACGCAAATGCGAACAAAATGATGCCGTAAATACGCACACACAAAATAGACTCGTAAAGATCGCAAAATATCAATTTTTTTTGAAATTAACAAGAAATTAATGCACAAATTAACAAAAGTTTGTAAAAATTATCCGAAAAATATCCAAAATTCTCCACTCATAGGGGAATAGTGCAGCCAAATAAAATTACACAAATCACATCAATTCAATTGCCAAATAATTTCCTCAATAAAATCAAGACTAGGCAATTAAACCGGCAAAATTAGGTCAAAAATTGATGCAATTGAAGTGTGTAAATCACTGTTTTGAGCACAAAAATGCAGCATTTAACCATTACACACATCAATTATTGAATCAAAAATTGAATCAATCATGCAATATTTAAACACTTTTTACGCATACACACAGTAATAAAATTGGCAGTTTTTACCAATCTTTAGGTGCGCACACAAAAGGGTTAAATTTGTCAAATTTGCAATATGACTTCACAAATCAGTAGTTGGGCATGAGAACAACACAAATCAATCATCACAATTGAAAAATCATTAAGCACACATTGATTTCTAGGTGCACAAACATGGGCAAAATAGTACACACACCTAAAATTAGGCATACACACACTCAATTAGAATGCACATACACTTGATTTTAGTGCACACACACTTGAAATTGACCATCCAAGCATGCAATTAACTCAATTATGCACCCAATTAACAACACACATTCACCAATTACCAATTGAAACTTGTCAAATTCATACGCCACCAAATCTTAAAAATTTTGTCATTACGAGAGCGTGAAAACAAAAAATCAAAAAAAATTTCAATCCACATTGCATCAACATTAGATTGCATCATGGTGGGATCTCTACACAATTCTACACATCTTTAGATTCTAGGGAGGTTGAAAATACCACCTTAATTACCTTCCATTGAAGATCAATTGAATGGTCGAATTCTCCAATCCTTCATAGCAAATTAGTAAGTTAACAAAAATTAGTGAAATTAGCAAGGGTTAGTGTGAAATTAGAGTGTGTAAACACACAATTGGCAAGATACAATGACAAATTAGGGAATTATGAACACATTGCTTCATGCACACACATTCAAAATCCACAAAAACATAAACACACAAGTGAAATTAGTGAGGGAACGCATTCGATTATGCCACAATTACACTAGCATACGCCATCGTCCTCGGCAACGGCACCAAATATTGGGGGTTCCATTGTTGCAATAGCTCCAATGACCAACATAATTGTCAATACGGAGGGACGAGCTACCCGGCTAGGTCATGGAAACACTCACACGGTTAGT
Source organism: Adiantum capillus-veneris (assembly GCF_014529385.1). NCBI lineage: Eukaryota > Viridiplantae > Streptophyta > Polypodiopsida > Polypodiales > Pteridaceae > Adiantum > Adiantum capillus-veneris. The sequence goes on from NC_140932.1 coordinate 125,804,004, forward strand.
GAGCTAATTATGGCAACACAAATTGTTAACTCTACGAGGTGAGCTTCTCGGCCTATGGAGGAGCTAAGCCACAATGAAGGGCAATCTCCACATCCACTTCTCTTCACCGCCAATCAACCCAATCAAACACACTAATATTGCAAGACGCACACATCACTAATCCTATCATGCAACACACTAATCACAAGCACGCACACATAGATCTATCGAGCACCACACTCCAATCAAGCCTACATGCACACACAAGCAAAAGAGGGAATCACACAAGATTAGAGAGGGATTAACCACTAATTAGTTAAGATATAGCTAATCTAAGCATCATAGGCAATCATAAAAAGCATGAGAGAGACATAGTGAAAGAGAATGAATCATTGATTAGTGTTAATCAAGTTTCATGAGCAAGGAGAAGCTCAATGAGTCCACAGCCACACACCTCAAGAGCTCTCACCAAAGAGTGCTCTCAACAAATGAGTTCAAGAACCCAAATTTCTTTTACACATTGCCTGATATACCTAGGGTAAAAATATGTAATGTCCGGGTACCCAAGGCCTTTAGGTCTCCACCAGTTAATGAATCTGCAACCTAGGCACACTAATTGACCTGTTCTTTACAACTTGGAACTCCCATTGAGCCCGTAACACATTAAAATATTATAATGGTTTGAAATAAATCGGGAATTTACAATACATGACCATTTTGGGAAAACGTGAAGAATGTGTAACTCCAATCTTTATTGCTTCTTCATGTTGATCTTTGATGTGCATCCATACGTCTTCGGTCTTTAGCAGCTTTGTTAACTGACGTTGACTCAGTTAACACAAACGGACCAACCGCCTTTCCGTTTATGTTTTTGCAACACATGCATGTGAATATTTATGTAGATAAAAAAATTTCTATCAACAAAAGATCGTGTATCTGTTTGGTGCTGCGGTGCTGGGAGAAATCCTTAGCTCCCCGAACCCTATTATTCTCTCACTATTGGATTACTACCACTCTTTCAATGTTTTCATTTTTATCCTATTTTAAATCTATCCATCCACCCTTGTAAGAAAGACGCTATGAGTCATTGAGTCATTTATGGAAAAAAAGAAAAAAAAGGTTTGTAATTTCCTGCTCATTGATTTACTACCATGGCAAGTATCTCTTTTCCGACATTCAGTGGAAAAAAGGGAGACGACATCACCACCGATTTTTTGGATGACTTTGACATCGCTTGTGTGGTTTCCAACAAGGATGATGATGCCTCACAGCTACAAATTTTTCCTCTACTGATAAAAGTAGAGGACAAGTCCTGGTACAATGCTTTGCCCCAAGCTACCAAGAATGCGTGGGACGTACTATGTGCTGCCTTTGTGAAGAGGTTTGGTGGAGGCACAACCTCAAAAAAGTTATGGAAGCTGCTGATAGAGTTAAAGCATGGAGGTCTGCTAGAGTATGCCACCTACGAATCCAAGTTTGTGGATTTGTGGGAGTGATGGGTTGTCTCACTGGAGGAAGGTGAAGGAGAGCCTAAATTTCCTAAAGAAGGACCATTTCATCGTCGCTGGCCTATGGTAGCCGCTTAAAGAGAAGGTGAAGGGGAGATTCCCCGCAACATATGAGTTGGTAGTGGGAAGTAGCCCACCTTAAAGACAAGAAGCTGCGGATGCACGCAAGAGTCAACGAGTCAGAGGAATCAAGCTCAGTCCGACTAACCCCAGTGACTGCAATAGCTGCTCAGAGAGCCCAAACACAAGAGGCATCAGAAGAGCAGCAAGACATGTTGAGTCGCATCACTACTCAGCTTGAAAGTTTATCCGTGCATTTGGTGCAACAAGGGTATGCACCTGTCAAAAATCCAGAGCAAGGGAGAGGATAATGAAGGCAAAACCAAGAATATCACTGCTACAATTGTGGGGAGGACGGCCATGGCATGTATTACTGTCCACATCCAAGAAGGTAGAACTTCATTAGAGGAGAAAGATAGAATCAGATCTCCCCACCAAGGGCAATACCACCACCACCTAGGCAACTAGGGCCTATTCCACCGGTCCAAATCCTTCGACCACCTGTACAACCACCACCACCACAACCTCTTATCCCACTACTACCTACACCACCTACTGGAAACCAAGCAGTGAGTGTCATTAGCCTGGAATCTAAAGGGAAGGCAAAGGTAGAATAATGGTCCGAGAGAAGAACAAAGGAAAAGGAAAGGTAGAAGAAGTGGATGCCATGGGAGTGAAGCGTGTCGGACGCGAAGAAGCCTCTCAAAGGGAGGAGAAGATGAAAGGAAAAGGCGAGTCTAGCAAGCAAGCATCTAAGCCTCGATGAAAGATCAAAATTGTGGATTTTTCATAGGGTGAGTATGCTAAATCATATGACCTAGTTCAGGATAACTTGGCCCCAATTACTCCATCTTGCACCAAGGATGAGGAGACAATGGACAAAGATGGTAAGTACATTAAAATCAGGACCAAGGATAGCTAGGGCTATCTCTCGGAGGAATCTTGACGACATCCTACCAACCATGGAGGCCCACATCAAGGGGCAACGTATCTCAAACGTCTACATAGATGGTGGTGCGTAGATATGCGTCATGAGTGAGAAGATGATGCACCATCTAGGACTAGAGGTAAGTAGGCCAGTACCTTGTCAAGCTAAAAGGGCAAATAACGTCAGAGTGATGTGTGTAGGCATTGTGAATGCAGCCAAAGTAAAGGAATTCAACACAAAAGTGGAGGTAGACATTTTTGTCATGCCACACAAAGGGGAGGTCTACCCTATCATTCTTGGAAGACCTTGGCTCATGGCCATGGAGGCTAAGCAAGACTGGAGTACCAGAATGATCCAAATGAAGGATGCTAAATGAAAGTCCATATTCTACGACATGAAGACTGGGAAGAAACACAACATGATCTTGGAGGTATCGAAAAAATGAGTTCACCAGTGAGTCTTCGACCACCTCAGGAGAAGAGACAACAAAAACTGAAGAGAGTGACAGTAGCATCGAAGTAATGGGGGTCATCCTCAAAGACCCAAAAAGATTGACACAATCTGAAACACCACCAGAGAACCAAGAGGGATCCTCAGGTACACAACCCTTGGTGGATACAAGTAAGTTACATCGGATGCTCTCCAGTGAGTTAAATGGTGAAGACAGGAAAGAATATGTCTCTATGCTAGGTAACTTCACCACATTGTTCATTGATGGTTATGACAAGATCACAGGCATCACAGTGATACAACACCGCATAAGACTCAAGGAAGGAAGTAAGCCCGTAGTGCAAAAGCTCAGAAGGATTGGGGTAATTCAACAAGAAGCATTGCTCAAAGAGGTGAGGAATTTGCTACAGGTAGGTTTCATTTACCCCGTATAAGACTCAGAGTGGATCTCTCCAGTGGTATTCACACCAAAGAAGAATGGTAAGTGGAGAGTTTGTGTAGACTATAAACCTCTCAACACAGCAACAAAGAGGGATCATTTTCCCCTCCCATTCCAAGATGAAATTCTCAATGTGGTAGCAAGTCATGAGCGCTACACAGTATGTGGTGGCTACTCAGGCTACATTCAGATTAGCATTGCAGAAGAAGACCAGAAAAAGATAACTTTCATAACACCATGGGGATGTTTTGCTTACAGGGTGATGCCTTTTGGCCTCACCAACGCTCCGGCCACAATCCAACGCTATGTAACATTTGTCTTCCAGCCATACTTTGGTAAGTCAATACGAGTCTTCATAGATGATTTTGCATCTACAGTTCTCGCTCCCTCCATTTGAGCAAGGTCTATGATGGCCTGGCTAGGCTGCAAGCCTTGGGTGGCCAGCTTAACATGGATAAGTGTCACATTGGTGAAAGCAAGGTCACTCTTCTTGGCCATGTAATTTCAGCAAAAGGGATTGAGGCTGACCCTAGCAAGATTCAAGATTTGGTATATTTTTCATCACCCACCACAACTAAGCAATTGGTCTCTTTTCTTCAAAAGGTAAGGTATTTGAGCAGGTTCATTCACTTGCTCTCTCAGGTGGTTCTCCCTCTACAACAAGTCACCCATAAAGATCTCTTCCTATGGATGAAGAAAATGAGAAACAGTTTACCGAAGTGAAATAGATCCTGGCTACACTTCCCACCATTGCACCCCCTAGATGGGACAAGCCATTTTATGTTAACCCAAATGTAGGAAGTGATACACTTGGAGCCGTACTAATGCAAAAGGACCTCCAAACCTCTTTCATGCATCCTATCTACTTCTCTAGTCATGTCATGACCCCATCAGAAAAAGGATTCACCGCGTTGCTTGCATTGATGTTTGCCACTACAAAGTTCCGCTCTTATCTATTGCCTAGACCCTTTGTAATTCTGACAATGGAAGAGTTCTTTCCATTTGTGATGCAACACATGGATGTCTCATCTAGAATATCTAAGTGGCTTGTTAGATTACAAGAGTTTGATTACACCATGCAGGTAGAAAACTCCACCAGGGCTAGTCTAGCAGGTATTCTTACTCATCGTCACTATGAGAAGAAGCTAAAGGTCAACACAGAAGGTAAAGAAGTGACACCAATGGTAGAAATTCCTAAGCTAGAAAGAGCTCATTCTCTTTTCTTTGATGGAGCATAAAAAAGAGCAGTGGACAAGCATCATCATCTTCAATGAGCAAAAGGAAAAGGTATTCTCTATTAGGTAGTTGTTACACTCCCACTCCAACAATGAAACAAAGTACGTAGCTTTAATTCTTGGATTAGAACAATGTATTTTGCAAGGAATTCAACGCCTAAATGTGTTTGGAAATGCTATGCTTTTGATAAAGCAAATAAATGGCACTTAGATTTGTAAAAATCAGGTTTTACTTGGCCAATTGTGCCAAGTTAAGGATCTTTTAAGAAAGTTTGAAGCAGTGTAGTTATTTCATGTCCCTAAAATCAAGCAGCAGATGCTCTAGCCAAGGAGAGAATACAAGATGTTCCCATAGGAGAAATCAAATTGAAACTACCTCTCTTTCAAGGGAGTGATGCTATGCGTGACATCATCAATTTCTTAGATACAAGAGAGTGTCCTAAAGGGTACACCAAGGGCCAGAAACAATGGCTTGTCAGAAAGGCTACAAGATACCACCTTGTAAACAAAAACTTATATTGCAAGGGCAAAGACCAGATTCTCAGGCGAGTGCCAATCTCCAGTGAAATCACGGAGGTAATCTCAAGTTGCCATGATGGTGTCTGCGGCGGCCATTTTGCTCTAGATATTACCAGTAGGAAGATTCTACAAGCAGGATTCTCTTGACCTAGTCTGAACAGGGATGTGCATCATTGGTGTAAAACCTGCAAAGCTTGTCAAGTGTCCAGTGATTGTACACTAACCTATGAGCCACAGACTCCTATCATCTCATATGATCCGTTTGAAAAGTGGGGAATAGATGCAATTGGTCCTCTACCAAGGGCCCAATCAGGTAAGCTATACATTCTAGTTGGTTTAGACTACATGACCCGATGGATGGAAGCAACACCCACCATACGCATTACAGCCCAAGAAGTGGCGAAGTTCATATTTGAGCACATTTGTTGTCGTTTTGGCACACCTCTGGAGATGATATTTGATAGAGGACCAGGTTTCAGAGGTGATCTAGTGGGAGAACTGATGAAAAAGTTAGGTATTACATGCCAACATTCCACCCCATACTATCCACAATGCAATGGTCTAGTGGAAAAGGTAAACGGCATGATCTGTAAGATCATCACAAAGCACGTGAATAACCACACAAGTGATTGTGATAAACATCTCATGGCCGCTCTTTGGGCCTACCGCACTACATTCTGAACATCACTAGGTTTCACCCTGTTTCATCTGGTATATGGAAAGGAGACCATTCTACCCATCGAGGTACAGATAGCCAGCTTGCGAGTCATGGCTAGCCAATTATAGCACCCAATTGCCCATCTCTGCAACCACATCTTGGATCTAGAGAGACTTCAACTCGATAGGGAAGATGCGATCAATCACTATGCAGCACAAGCAGAGAGACACCGACTCACATTCAATCAAGGGCTTAAGAAAAAGGGTCTGAAAAAAGGCATGTTAGTGTTGAGATACAACAACAAATTTGACACTAGGAAAGATAAGAAATTTAAACCCAAATGGGAAGGGCCATTCATTGTCAAAAAGCGCTACGCCAACGGGCAGCTACAAATTCATGGAAAAAGATGGTAGAATTCACAAGACCAGAGTCAATGGATGGAGGCTCAAAAGGTACTTTCAAAGATTTTATCCAGAATTCATGCTAGATATTCTAGAAGAGGGAGAACCCTCCAACTCCGCTGCTAGAGAATCAGAAGTAGAGCTAGAAGCATGAATGCCTCTAGCCAGAAGGGAGGGCTAATGACGGCTGGTTTTTGAAACCGTGGCTGCAAGAACCAACCCCAATCGAGAAGGAGCGTAATACAAAGAAATGATAAAGAAAACAATTTTTTGCATGCACCACCACCCCTTCCATGCTTGCAGGCGGTGGGCCGCCTCTCAACTTGTTGGCCACACTCCTCCATTATCACCAAAGATAGCTTCTCTCTCTCCTCCTCGGCTCCGTCAACATAGACTCTCTCTCTCTCTCTCTCTCTCTCTCTCTCTCTCTCTCTCTCTCTCTCTCTTCCTCCTGTGTCACCTAACCCAATGGGAGCATAAAACAAACTTTCTCTCTCTCATGGGCCACCATGCTTGGGACAAGAAGCCCATCTCTCTCTCTCTCTCTTCCATTATTCACTACTCTCTCTCTCACCCCACTGAACCATACTCCCTCTTTCTCCCTTTGGTGGGCCGCCATGCCACTCTCTCCCTCTCCCCTCTCATCCACACTCTCTTGTCCTCACCAAGCCCCTTCTCTTCCCCTCTTGTTTGTCAACCAAGGCGGGCTGCTCCCCTACTCTCTCTCCCTCATCCACTCCACTCCCCCCCCCTTACCCACTTCCTCTCTCTCCCTAGCCCGCTATATCCCTCACCCTATCTCTCACACTCTCCATAGTCTCCCTCTCTCTCCCTCGTTCACCCACACCCTCACCCAATCACTCTCTCCCTCTTGATGACTCGCCATCACTCTCTGTCTTCCTCGACAGCCATGAGGCCGACATACTAAACTCTCTCTCTCTCTCTCTCTCTCTCTCTCTCTCTCTTTTTCTCTCTCTCTCATCACACTCACCCATACACCACACACACCCTCTCAATATCTCTCCCCAACTCCCTCACCCCTTCCTCCCTCTCTCCCCACCGCTCGCCATCTCTCTCTCTCTCTCTCTCTCTCTCTCTCTCTCTCTCTCTCTCTCACTGAACCAGCGCAGCCAAAGGATAACAATCTCTCTCTCTCTCTCTCTCTCTCTCTCTCTCTCTCTCTCTCTCTCTCTCTCACACACACACACACACACACACACTGAACCAGCGCAGCCAAAGGATAACAATCTCTCTCTCTCTCTCTCTCTCTCTCTCTCTCTCTCTCTCTCTCTCTCTCTCTCTCTCTCTCTCTCTCTCTCTCTCTCTCTCTTGCTACCTACACACTCATACCCACCACACTACCCCCTCATTCCCTCACACTCCCTCTCCCCATCTCTCACTCCCACCCTCTCTCTCACCTTCCTGTGCTGCGGGCCAACTAGAGAAACCCATGCGGGTGCAACATTTTTTTTTTCTCTCTCTCTCTCTCTATAGCTATACACACACACACTCTTACCTCTACACACACACACACACACACACACACACACACACACACACACACACACACACACACACACACACACACACACACACACTCCCCATCCCTCTCACCCCCCACCCTCTCATTCTCTCTCTCCCTCGTCTTTGTACCCTGCACGTAAGCAGCCAACACATAAAATAAAAATAAAAATGCAATAATATCTCCCTCTCTCTCTCTCTCTCTCTCTCTCTCTCTCTCTCTCTCTCTCTCTCTCTCTCTCTCTCTCGTTCCCATGCACCCTCTTGCCAACACACACACACACACACACTTACACACCCACACTGTACCCCGAGGCATACGCACACACAATCACAACACTTTAAAAAAAACACTCACACAATTCCGTACACGCTCACATGCACATACATACACGAGCATGCATATGCACACACACACACACACACACACACACACACACACACACACACACACACACACACACACACACACACACACACACACACACATTCAAATGCATACGCGCACACACATAAACACATAGTACACGTACATCATACGCACCCACAAAAGTTTTTAAAAAGAACAAAGGGATTTGACATCGACGCCCAACACAAAAGAAGAAGGACGGCAAAATCACGCAGTGGAAACCTAAAATCAAGAAGTGACACCAAAGGCATGTCCCGGCCGGCCTTGAAACTGGCGAACGCACTACACCAATGCAACAACGAGGCCTGCCATTCACCGTCATCTTGTCCACGACGCATCTCCATAGTAACATCATTAACATCCATAGGTTATTACTATTTTCGAGTTTCAAGCCAAAATCTTGTATAAAAACCCATTGTAAATTGTCACCTCTCTCTAGGTGGCTCACCTAGGAGATATCATTTTTAAAATTCTCCTAAGATAAAGCAAGGGTCAACCATCTGGGACCCAAATCCTTGTTTTGTCTCTCCTGATTAGGGCCCTAACCTAATCAGATTATCCTAAACTAATGCAGCCTGCACCTATAAAAGGGCACTGAGAGATCACTATCAAGGGCGGCAAATGCAAGGGGGAGGGGAGTGGAACACTTGCATCAAGAGAGAGGGGATTTTAGGGCAGCATTTTGGGAAGTTAGCACTATGAGAAAGAAGCCATGTCCACACCCTGACTCCAAGGGTTTCCACACATACGCAAGCGTAGAATGTCCGTGCTTATGGAATCACCTCTAGAGAACGCACTATAGGCTCACTATCTCTCTCTATCTCTCTCTATGACCATAATCGCCATCTCATCGAAGCAAAAGGATTCTAGAAATATCACATTGATTTAAGTTTCCCTCACATCTCGAGGGGTTTTCATCACCTGCATCTCTCTCTCTCTCTCTCTCTCTCTCTCTCTCTCTCTCTCGGTGTGCAGAGTTTGTGCTATTTCAAATCACTGTTGTCCATGTCCTAGCCGCCCAAAGCTAGGTGGTGCCCCCTGTTCATTTATTTTGTCCAGCTCGGTGTGCACGGTCTTGGTGTTTTGAGGCCGTCGGGGTCAGTGTCGCGCTTTGTGCTCATCACCTTCAAAAGATATGCATGCAAATGTCATCCTTAGACATCAGTGGTTAGACCAACACAAGGCCTACAAAGAAGATATAATGCTAATAGTCTCTTTTCCAAGAGGTAGCCAACAACATTTACAAGTACCGTTAATGCTAGATTCAGTGTTGCAGAAGTCACAAGAATCAAAGAAAAATCTTGCGGACAAAGGTAAAGCCAAAGTGGACCTTCCATCTACTAGCAAAGAAGGTGTGACATCATACGCCTCTACATCAAAGAACCCTCATGGATCAAATTTTTCTCACAAGTCAAGCTTTCAAAAATTCAAGTCAATTGCTGACCCAATTGAAACATCTAAGGAGACACCCAACAAATCAAAGGTATAACAACCAAAGTACTCAAGAAAGAAAACTAAAGTCAAGTAAGTGTTTGTTTTGAGCAGTTTAGTCAAAGTCAATGATTTGGTTTGGATTAAGGACGGTGTCAGGAGTTTTTTGGAGCAAGGGATTGCGCATATGTATATACACATGCATGGTGCATCGAATAAAGGATTGCCCATTTTCCAGAGCCAAGTGGTTACAAGGGGCCCACATGTGTACATGTAGGACATCATGTACATAGTGTATCGATTTTCACTATCACTAGTACCAGTGTGTTTTTTGTATAATAATAAGGAGTTGTGGTGCATAAAACTTCTCGAGGAAGCTATCCGCGGTCTGACGACATGAGGTAAGCAGGTGCGTCAGATGGCATCTAGTGGCGTCAGGAGGTCGAATGGGGTCAATATTTGCACGTGGATAAGTACGGACACAACCTGGGTGTTTTCTTGTGATAATTATGCAGAAAGGTCATCATGAGGACCATCTTTTGGGGCCACTTCACGTGGTGGTGGGATGCATAATTGGAAAAAGTTGAGTGCCAGGTGTGCGGATGGATGCAGTAGGGTGACAACTATGCACTGCAATGCCACTTTTTGGCGTGTTCGGGGTCCGTTTGAGGTCAACTAAAAGGCCAAGGGTGCCCAAATAATAAAGCTAAGTGTGGGAACTGAAAAAACTGAGAGAAGAGGAGGAACAACCGCAACCGTGTTTTTGCTGTTTTTGGAGCCTGTTTTGGCCGTAAACTGCTCATTCGAGGTCGGATTTGAGCACTTTGACATTGTAAACTGGGGTTTTGGGCCGTTTCGGACACGATGGTGCTGTCCACTTTGACAAATTCCTCATTGTTTTTTTGCTGTTTTGGCTGTGTAAGTTTCTCCTATGGAATGAAGCTTCTGCTCCAATTTGTGATTGTATCTGGCATATTTTACCCATATTGTGTGAGCTATTTGACCCATTGGTGTTGGCCCAAGCTCAATTGTATCTAAAAATCAGAAATTCTCCTCTTTTGAGCTGAGTTTTTTGGGTGTGTGTGTATGTGTGTCTCTCTGTGTGGAGTGGGTAAGTGGGTAGTCTCTCTCCTCTCACTCCATAGGTGTGTTTCCTGTCTCCGCCAGGTGGGTTGTGTAAGCCAAGTGGTGCTCCATAGTGTGTGCGTGTATCATCCCAAGAGTGTGTCGGGTCATCATAGAGGTGTTCTGTGTGTTTCCATCCCGCTCACATTCTTTTGGCGTCCCCACGGAGGATCTTCTTCGAGTACCTTCTGCTTCGAGCTTCAAGCTTCGAGATTCGGGATTACAGGTTACAGGTTACAGGGACAGGTACGGGTGATTCACACAGGTACAGGTAGCTGGAGTACAGTGATATACTAGTAGTGGTGTCACTTGCAGTTGTTGTGGGTATGCATCATTTGGCGCCTGTTTGAGCGCATTGTCTGCTGGATTGTACGTTACTAGTGGAAACTGCCATTGTATGCCTTTGTGCAGCCATATTTGGTTTTATTTGGCAGTCCCAGCCATTTCTAAGACTTGGTCTGGAAGATAGTCATTTCTGAGACTTGACTACACGAGATTTGCATAAGCCTTTGTGTGAGGGTCGATAGCGTGAGGTTTTATTGAGCTGGGGGATTCTCAAATGTGGAGATCCTTTCGGTGATACAGGTAGCTGGAGCACCCTTTTTGTGACCTTGCCGTAGGCTATGTACTAGTGATTCCTAATTGATGCTCGGGTTCTATTGTTGGCAGTTTATGCATACATATACAGTCTATATTTTGGGTTCTTACTGCTCTACTTCTGGGGAAACTCTGCCAAAAATTTTCCAAGTTATGGTGGCTGGTTTTTTGGTCTTTTAAGCCATTTATATTGTTATGCTGATGAAATTTTGGCAAAATCAAAGGATAAGACAGGTGTGCTTTCTTGGGAGCTACATGGTTGACTTTAATGGATGATCAAAATGGCCCTCAATTCACTCCTTTTCATTTAACTCAAAGAATCCAGATAAATGTTCATGTGTCCAGGAAGATTTTTTTTCAGCAGCGCATAGTCTTTATGTTCGGGCCCAGAAGATTAAGAGAGATCCTGGAATGTCCTTTGCCTGTTGTAATTCCGATGATTAACTATGAAAACTCATTTGATGTCCATGTGTTTGTCTTTATCTAAAGTTGAGCTCCATTGAAGTTTCTGGGAATTGAGTCAGTCAAAAGTTTTGGGTTCTTGCACGTGTGTTCGAAGGGGCTCTCAAGGCATCGTAACTTGGGTAGCCATGGCTTTCTCTTATCCGGAGTTTCATGGAAGAAGTGATGAAGATGTAGAAGACTTTTTGAAAAAGATGGAGGTTGCCTGCATTAGCAACCAGATTCATGACCCTGCGCAGATGTTACATCTTCTCAAAATTTGTTTGAAGAGTGATGCACGAGTTTGGTCCAAAGCATTTGAAGAGGAGTTGCCTTCGACTCTTATGCTCATCTCATCCATCATGAGCGACATGACTTAGATATGATGAACTCTTCTAGTTTGAGCGTAAGCCTAATAACTACGACTCTTAGCACAGAGTTTATTATGACTTGAAGCTTTGGAACTAATGTTTTGCTCATTTTAAGGATCAGCAACCCGACTCTGACTATAAAAAAGAGTGTTTTTTGCACCTTGGCAACTTGACTTTTTACATTCTTGTGCTTACTACAAACATTTCTTCAGGTAAAAGTAATCTTGAATCCTAAAAAAGAGGATTAGTGAAGGACCAGGTTGGCATTGAAGGTTTCTTTTGCCATACCTATTTTATCATCTTTGAATTAAAAGCTTTGTTGGTTGGGTTGTCCTTCTTTGATTGTGAAGACTCCAATGTTCGTGTGATTCTCCAATTGGGCTTGTTGTAAGGACCTTGACCTTGATTATTTTCCACTTGACCTAGCATATTTAGGTTGTGATTCTTCATTAGATCTACCACTTGCCTCATGTCTTGCCTTAGCCCATCATCTTGCACTGTTGTAGTGACCATTGCTGGCATAACCTGAGGAGTAACATAAACCACTGGTTCATGATGAACCCCTGACGTGTGACTTTGCAAAGGATCCCTAGGCTGAAATTTAGACCTCATGGGGAAAGACTCTAGTGCTAGCTGGCTGATTTTCCTCAGCTTCCACTCTTTGTTCCTTGCCACCTCCAATGCATCTTCATATGTCCTAGGCTTATTTAGCTCCACACTCCAACATATATTCTCCCAAAGACCAGCCAAGAACCTGTCCTTCTTCATCATGTCAGGCGGGGATACTTGTGGTGCTAAGGTCTTGCACATCCTCTCCCATGCCAAAGAGAACTTACGTATGTACGCATCTACTGGCTGATCTTCCTTCTGCACCAAACCTTATACTTCTTGCCACACGCTTACAAATCCATGTCATATGCTTTTATAGCTACACCATCTTTCTGAAGAACTCCTCAAATATAGTTCTTGCACAGCATATTATCTTCCATGCATTTTTGTGCATGCATATATAAGAAGTCCTACCATTGGACAATATGAATTAGAAACTCTTTTTTGCTTCCACCTATGCACCTTGAGTGGACTACAACAGGAAAACCAATTTTCCATCATGCTACTCTCTCATATTTGCTGCCTTTTTAATTCCATATCTATCTGCAACAAATAATCCCTTGAGTACTTTATTAATATTTCCCATGCTATAATAAGTACTCCAATAATGTGCGTATCCCAAAGGCACTTTTTTCACACTAGATTTTTTCCCTTTGGTCATCCAGGTATTAGACCCTAATTTAGATCCTCATTGTTAACTTTCCTTGTACATATTTTTCATAAATAAACAACAGCCTCATCATTATGCTATTACAAATGACAGATGCAACATCATCTCTCACATCAAACATATTTGGACCTATCAAGATGTTTCAACAAATTGAACATCATCAACAAATTCAATGACAAATGAAGACGATCAGCCCATCAACAACCAAGCAAAAACCTTGCACAGCCTCCACGGGCACTTTTTAATAGTGCTCGAGGATGGACACTAAAATTGAAAGGGGGGAATTGTAACTAAGTCAACATCAGTTAACAAGAGCTGCTAAAGGCACAAGCCTTGCACATGCATATCAAGGATAAATACACAGGAGCAGTAAAGATTGGAGTTACACATTTTTCACATTTTTCCAAAATGATCATGTATTGTAAATTCTCGATTAAATTCAAGCCATTATAATATTTTTAATGTGTTACAGGCTCAATAGGAGTTCCAAGCTGTAAAGAGTAGGTCAGTTAGTGTGCCTAGGTTGCAGATTCAGTAAGTGATGGAGACCTAAAGGCCTTGGGTGCCTGAACATTGCATATTTTACCCTAGGTATATAAGGCAACATTGGCGCAACCAAAGTTGGTCGACCATAGAAGATGGCATGGCAAATATGTGCAGGCTAGAAGCAACATGGAAAAGGGTTAGAGAAGCTAGAAAGATCATGGCCAGACAGGAAGTAGCGAATTTGTATGGCTGATGTGGTTTACATGCCAAGAAAGGCTCCAGAAGGGGCTAATTTGGGGAGCAGATGAAGGAAGTGCAAGGTACAACCTCTTTGCCTGGAAACGAAGAGCTTGAAGTGTTGAAGGAGCAGGTCCAGATGGCTCATCAAATCGAGCTACGGAGCCCAAGATAATGGAGTTTGAAGGTGCAGTGTGTTGCAGATTCTTGTCGGGCAGGGCAACTGGGGAAAGGTGGTCCGAGTGGATGTCAGTGTATAGGCATGTAGTGCTCAATTTTTGGAGCCTACCCGTCTTTTCAGATTGTAGATCAGAGCAATGGATTGCAGTTTATGGCCGGCTAAAGTTTTGTCGGGGGCTAGGTTGGTGCCCACTTGATCGCATTGAAGGACGTGCCGTCTAGCATTTTTTGGGCCTTGGCAGAGTCCAAGAAGGTGTTATGTAGTGTATGGAGCTAGCAAGAGTTGACTTTTTGTCAAACGGAGCCAAAAGAAGAAAGTTAAAGCAGTCGGAAATTTGGGTGCATTTGCTCGGGTTTGGGCTGCAGATGACAGTTCATGTTTTTGCGGCGTCGGTTCGGGGTCTTGGAGAATCTCAAAATGCGGTAGGAGCCGGGCACTTTCGAGTCAGCACAGTGAGTTTGCGGCCGGGTTTTTTGGCTCGGCAATCGGATCGCCAGGTGATAGCTGGAAGGCAAGGGCAAGTAGGAGAAAAGTGGGATCATATGGGGTTTTTTTTGTTCAAATGGGTTTTTTTAAAATGTGCTTGGAGGTGAAGGCTCCACAGGCTACCATGTGGCGGGCAATAGTCCCACATGCGTGGACTCAAGAGAGAAGGCGAGAGTATATGGGCTGAGGCGTGAGCCCATTGTCTTGCGTGGAGGCGTGAGGAGAGCTCCCTTGGCCTGTGGACATGGCGGCCCATTGGGCGCTGCTCGGCTGAACCCAATGGTTTCAACTGCTGAGAGGGTGGCCGGTGGCGGTAATTGCTAATGTGTCATGGTGCCTGATAGGGTCGGGTTTTCCCCGAGGATTCACTATGGAAAACTTACTACACCACGTAAGTGCAAGGGAGGGGTTTTTTTTTTACAAGTTACATAAGCGTATAAGTTAGGGGCAGGACCCCAAAATTTATTCCCAAGCTTAAAACTAAGGGAGGGGGTATCATATTTATTGGTTTCGGGGGGGGGGGGGGGGGGGCAGGAGAAGTGAGGAAAGGGAAAAATGAGAGGAAGTTTTTGTGTTTCAAAATCACGGCTTCCCAAAAGTGTCTTCCCTTAACTTTTGAGTCAATAGCTACAAAGATCCATGCAAGAACTAACACTGCTTTGTATCAATTGCTTGTTTTGTGATTATAATTCATTTGTTCAGAGATGAAATCTATAAAGAGTTTGTATAGATGAAAAATTACACAAAGAACCTAGCACAGCTTTATGACCATGTTTTTTGAGTAATTTAGATAGGGCACAATTGAACGAGCAGCTAGAGTGTAAGCTGAGCGGGTACATAATTTGAAAGTCAAACTAAGACACATTGAGGGTACATCTAATTATCAACATAAGTGGTTCCTTAGCACGTTGCTAGTCACTATGCTACACGCTCTTTGACTAGTTTTACTCAGTTAGATCATGTGAGACCTAAATTTTATATGTAAGATAAGGGTATGATAATTTTTCGCATTGATTGTCATCGTATAAGCGTAGAAAGGGGGGTCATATTCCCTAGTATGAGTCGTATATACGGGATTTATCAAAGTTTTCCGCTCGTAGGTGGCGTCCCATTTTATATATATAGAGTGAATCCCCCGGGGGTTTTCGCACCCTCATGGGCCTCAATTTTTATGAAGGCAAAGGGGTACCCCCCACTAGAGATATCACTAGTGCATAGGGGAGGGTCCCATGGCAGACAGCAGGGGAGGAGGTGTGTGAAAGAGAGACAGTCCGAGGAAGTTCCAAGGCACCCTTAAGGGTCAATTTCAAAGGGTAGGAATAAAGACCATCCAGGGGCAGTCCCGCCAATGAGAGAGAGAGAGAGAGAGAGAGAGAGAGAGAGAGAGAGAGAGAGAGAGAGAGAGAGAGAGAGAGAGAGAGAGAGAGAGAGAGAAGGTAAGCCAAAGGGCAAGTGCAAAGAACAAGCGAGTGGCAGATTTAGGCAGACAAAGGACAAACGGAAGAGCCCACCATGCAATAAGTGCCAAAAAATGAAATGAACCAAATGCTAGGAATGCAGGGAAAATTCTAAAAAGGTCTCAAGTGAGGTGAACGAGCTGGAGAGCTCTCTTTTTTTTTTGTTGGGTCTCCTAGAGACCCATATAAAAGGATGTAAACGTGAATTTTTGGGGCTTTTTCCCTTAGGTTTTTTTGGGGGATCCATTGGGGCTTTTTGCCTGTTGAAGTTTTTGCCAAGGTTCGTGCCGGCAAAGGAATGATTGTACATGGTTGTATATGCAAGAAGGCCATTGATTTCTATCTCTAGGAGTCATTCCCCCTTCCCCTTCTCTTCTTTTCTTGTGTGTGTGTGTTTTTCCACGTGTGTGTTGGCTTGTGTGCCCCCCCAAAGTTTGTCGTGCAAAGGGAGATAGAGAGAGGCTATGTGTGTGTGGAAGGCTATGAATTGAGCAGAGCGGAATGATTAGGTCTGTTCAGTGCATTGCAGAGTGTGTGTGCGTATGGTTGTGTGCAGGTGGTGGTTTGCTTGCATGTAGTGTCGAGTTTTGAAGGTGAGCTCTAGTGGATCGGGACGCTGTGTATACCCTGGGCTATACTAAGGCATTGTGTTGTGTGCTGTGTGTGTTCCCCTTTCCCCCTCTCCAATGTGTAAAAAAAATCAGGGTTCTCAGCCTCATTTGTTGAGACCACTCTTTAGTGAGAGCTCATGAGGTGTGTGGCTATGGAGTCCTTGAGCTTCTCCTTGCTCATGTGACTTGATTAACACTAATTGATGCTTAATTCTCTTTCACTATGCCTCTTTCATACTATCTAAGATTTCCTATGATGCTTTGATTAGCTAGATCTTAACTCATTAGTGGTTAATCCCTCTCTAATCTTGTGAGATTTCCCTCTTTTGCTTGTGTGTGCATGTTAGGTTTGATTGGAGTGTGGTTCTCAATAGATCTATATGTGTGCACTTGTGATTAGTGTGTTACATGATGTGATTAGTGGTGTGTGTGTCTATGCAATTGCTAGTGTGTGTGATTGGGTTGATTTGAGGTGAAGAGAAGTGGATGTGGAGATTGCCAATCATTGTGGCTTAGATCCTCCATAGGCCGCGAAGCTCATCTCATAGAGTCACCATTCGTGTTGCCCTGATTAGCTCACTAATTGTGTGAGTGTTTCCATGCCATAGCCGGGTAGCTCATCTTTCTTTGGATTGATAATTTTGTTGGTCATTGGAGCTATGCTACGATGGTACCCCCAACAGGTTATCAATCAGTATGCACTTTAGAGGTTTGACATCAACCTGATCATATCCTTGTAACTCTAACACTAGTGGTCCCTTCATGTTTGAAATCAACGTATCAACTTTCAACCCCCATTTGTCCATAGTGACAAGATCTACAATCTTTAAGTATTGCACTCCGTTCTCATCCATACAAAAGGTTTCCTATTTATTGGCTATACTAACCTCCTCTTTGAATTCCATCGTATGGTCATCCACTCTAACCATATACTCCTCATTAGGATCTAGATAAATCTAAGCCCTATGTCTTTGGTCTTATAAAAGGTCAATATATGCTTGAGTTTGAGAAAGATTTTAGTGCCCAAATGAGTAGAAAAAGGAGACATTTTGGAGTTAGAGTTGGAGTAAGTGTCTAGCACTTCTTCAGTTAAAGTTTCTAATAGACCCCCTTGATTTACACTCTCCAACAATAGACACTCTTTTCTTGATCTCTTTGTTAAATCCTTGATTTGCTAGTACACGACCTGATCTAAGGTACGTAAAGACCAACAATGCTCAATGAGATTGAATACTTGACCTTTAGAACCAATACCAACCATTTCAATGTTGCAATTTCATGACTCAAGCGTGATCTTGACCACTCCTATACAATCAACATACAAGATAGTCTATTAATTGCAAATATATAAAAATATCCTTGGTCAAAATTTTTAGTATCAATTTTGCAAAAGTATCCAAAGGACCAATTTGCAACCTTCAATTCCTAAAAACCTAGTTTCTAGTAACAATTAGCATCCAAACAACTTAAAACTTTTCAAGCTATTTGTTTGATAAGTCGAGTCTAACCTTAGCAACCAAAAAATATAGAAAATGAGCTCTTTGGATAGTAGGAGATAATAAGTATGCTTATTAGCTACTGATTCAAAAAAGCATTATTTCTCACTTTTGTTGATTGCCATTGTTCAACTATATGTCAATAAGCTATGAATTAGTGTTTTTAAAATTTTAGACAACTTAGCTCAATCTCTCAATAGTTTTAATGTTTGGTAGTTTTTGATGTTATTTTAGTGGCTATTCAAGTCAGGACTTTTCCAAATCACTTGAAATTTCACACATGCACTTTATTATTACCCTAGACCCCTTTAAGAAATTTTCAAAAGTTGAATTTTCAGGGCAGGAGATAATAAGCATGCTTCTTATCTCTTAGGTCATAACAAAGGGTTTTTTTCCACTTTTTTGACTTGCACTACTAGATGTTCACACTATAAACAAGTCACTTGTCAAGTTTATGAAATTTGGTTCTGTTTTCCAGTTTCTAGGCCACATTTTGTGTCTCCAATATGTCTTAAGTCAAAGCTAAGTGTAAGTGACAACTTACAACTCCAATTGCCTTTAAACTTGAATCAACTTCTTAACACACTATGTTCTAGCTTGTGGGATTTCCAAATGATGAAAATCTTGCATTTTCAAGTCTTAAGATAATAAGTGCCCTTATTATCTAGGTGTCTTAATTTGCAAAAAAATTCAACTTTTTCAACTCACACAATTAAAACAAGGTATGTTTAAGACCTATCTAGAGGTCTCAAAAGATTTTTGGTCAGTTTTGGGTATACTTACCTTCAATTATCTATTGGGCAAAGATAGAATACTCAAGTGAATTCAAAACTTTTAGAGCCTTCACCTAAGTGATTTCGCTTCACAAAAACAAGATGTACTTGAGCTAAAAGTTCAATTTCAAGCCTCAAAAAGAGAACGCTTATTATCTACAAGCTTAAAAAAGCATTTTTAAAAGAATTTTGATGCCATTCAAAAGGTCTTATACAGCGTACTGCAAGTCTTTTTGGCCAAAATTTTTCAAATTTGTATATATAAATCATTGAAAAGATAATAATCTCCTTTTTTCCAAACTTTGAAATTTTTCTCAAAAGCTGGTTTTGACTTACCAATGAGTTTCCATAGCTTTCCCAAGACCAATTTCGACCCTAAATGCTAATTTGTGGTCGCACGAGCTTATTTTATAAGTCAAAACCTAAAAACTTTGAAATTTTGTAAAGCACTTCACTAATGACAATTCAAAGAGCGAGATATGTTCAAATTACACCTTGGTATCTACTTACCTTACTCTTAGTCAAATCAGCAAAGGGGTAGTGGAAAGTGTCCACAAACACTAGTTTTTTTCTTATTTATGCTATTAAATAAGTGTCAACTCTCAAACTCCGACATAGCCTAAATCATCAACCACTCTTAAAAAAAACCTAATCCAATCCTAAAAGGTCCTCAAGAAGTACAATTACTCCCAAGACACATCTACATAGCAGAAATCAAACACCTCAATCGTGCAATTTTTAAAAGATGATATTTTACTTTAGGTGAACCTAGAGGAAGTATTGGACAATAATATATGAGTACTGTGTTCTTTTCTAGTTTAGGTCACCTTGTTCCTAGCAACGAGACCAAAATGTAAGCTCGTTGCCAAGTCTCTCTATTTTGTTGTCATGATAGTGATATCTATGTACATAAATGTCATATGGTGGGATAGAGTCAACTCATCTAGTGCATGGATGCTACAAGAGGTTGTCAAGCTCTCAAATAACACATTAAATCCTTATATACTCAAATCTACTTTGAACTTCATGTCAAGCAACAAAAAATAACCGAAACCTTCATAAGACAATCTTGACAATTCACCAATCATATGAAGTCCAAACGTGACCAAACTTATAGGATGGGTAGACAATGACTAAAGACACATGTCTATTCCCTGTTGATGCTTTACCAAATTTGTGCTTTCTATCTATGGGGTAGATTTGACCTAACTATTTTAGGTCCAGAATGCACTCTATAGTTTAGCAATGATGTCCTAATACCCCCTCTATGCATAAAATGCCATTTGGATGTGTAAAACTTGAGTTATGGATATATTAAGAAGGGGATTAGCTATAATAAACCACAAATTCATTGCAAGAAACTTAAAATATTGCATAAAGCTTTCACTTGCAAACGCAATGTAGAAAATGACGCTTCAAATAGACCACTCACAAGAGAGTTACGAGCTCAAAAAGAAAGAGGAGAATACAAAGTGCTCAGAGAGTCCAAAAACTTCATTAAGGTTTTTTTTTAAAAGTTGGATTTTATGCCTTAGCCAAAGGTTCTAAAATGTCTAAATAGACTCAAATCTAGGTAGGAAGGGACTAGAGATAAGATATGGGTAATTACAAATTGGAAGCTCTTGGCCCCAATTATTGACTTTACATTCTTGCAAGAATAATTAAAAATATATCTTTGGACTTGATGAGATATTTATATAAAAATAAAGGGAATTACAAAATTAGGCTCGCAATGTATGACTTTGTTAGCCTGTTTGCTAATTATGATTTTATCCTCATAGCACCCATGGAAGAGGGGGACCAATAGATCTGCCATCTCTAAGGGATCAAATTTGATGCCC